>NC_134691.1:12074639-12374639 GCF_050947455.1 Rhinoderma darwinii | reverse complement strand
CGTTGGAGTCCCCTTGAGAGAGCTTATGCCTGACCCCACTTTATCCGTTGGGGTGAAGATGCGCCTCTAGAAGTCACGGCGGAAACTACCCGCTAGTGCAAGAATATTAAGGGCTAAGAGTTATTGTAAAGGATCTGCCAGACACAGCTTCTGTGTCGACGCCCGTGCTTAGTCAGTCTGCACCTGCTCTTAAGTCTGATCGAGTGACCCCTCCTTCTACCAATCAGGCTGGGAGGCTGAGGAGTAGGAGAGCCTATCACAGACTGGCCAGACGGAGCTAGCTCCCGCCCTCTGTCTATTTATACCTTCACTTCCTGCTCCTCCTTTGCCTGTGATTCTGTCGGTTTCTTGGCTCTGCTGCTGCTGCTTGTACTTTTGTCCTCTGCTCCATATAATAATAATAATATAATATAATAATCTTTATTTATATAGCGCCAACATATTACGCAGCACTTTACAATTTAGAGGGGCTTACTGACTACTGGCCCTGGCTTACTGACTACTCTCCTGCTCTGCGTTTGGTACCTCGTACACTCCTGGTTTGACTCGGCTCGTTCACTACTCTCCTGCTCTGCGTTTGGTACCTCGTACACTCCTGGTTTGACTCGGCTCGTTCACTACTCTCCTGTTCTGCGTTTGGTACCTCGTACACTCCTGGTTTGACTCGGCTCGCTCACTACTCTTGTTGCTCACGGTGTTGCCGTGGGCAACTGCCCTGTTCTCCTAGCTTCTGTGTACCCGTGTCTGTTTGTCTGTCGTGCACATAGTGAGCGTAGGGACCGTCGCCCAGTTGTACGCCGTCTGGTGGCGGGTAGATTAGGGCTCACCTGTCTGTCTCCCTACCCCGGCATTACTGTTATACTCCCGTCGCCTGACTGCACCGTGGGTATCAAAAGCACAAATTGGACCTTCTGGCACCGCCGCACGTCCTGGTGGCGCTAACCGCTACCTTTCACGGCTTAACTCTCCCGCCCTCAGCCGCTGGCCATATAGAGTTCTGACACACCTATGAACGCAACCAATATTTGGGGTGCAGATGCGAGAGTCTATACGTTAATTGTCCATCAACACGTCCTTGGTTCTTTGTCACTCTGCCCCTTTGAGATCTGTCTACTCCCAATGAGGTAACTCTTCATCCACTTAAACAGTTTAACACCATTTCATATTTAACATATGCAACCGTATTCTCTTTTCCTTAGGCTCAGGGACATGGGTTTCAACAGGCATAGAAAAGGAGCTGCGGTGATGGCACGATACACTATTCCAGACAATGTCCCATTTCTGTGGAAAATTGTTATTGGCGGATATGGACAGTAGCTTAGCTAACATGTTCCGCTGAGGTATTTTACAGCCATATAAGATCCCAAACACCACCATTAACGGAGTAGGGAACACTGGATTACATAGGGCACTTATCTCAGGTTTTGGCCGGCTCCTTGGCTTGTCTCTCTCTAGCCCAGCTTCCTCCTATGGCGCCTCCTCTGGTGTGGCTCTATCCTCTCCTCTCTGTACCATTGGCTCCCTCCTGTTTCCAGCCACTCTGTCCTCTGTCCCCTCTTCCCGAGTTTCTCTCGATCTCCTTCCTCACTCCACCTCCTCCCCCCTCTCTGGCGTCACAAGGTTCTTACATTGCTCTGCCCATCTCTCCTCCTGGTGCAAACCCGACGGAACCCTTTTCCGTCGTTCTATGAGGCAGCGTCGTCGTCATGACACACGACGCAGTAAGTGCCGTTGCCATGATGCCGTCAACGCTTCCGCTGCCTGGAAGCCGGGAGCATTGCTCCGGCTCTGTCCACCGTGTCCCTTTGTGTATACAACTCCTCTACAGACTTATGTGTCTACATGTTTATAGACTACAAACAAATCATGTGTAGCCTAATCCTGCAGTTTTGTATAACTTCACTCCTTCTGTCCCCTCTACTTGCTATCCTACAGACAAAGGCATGTAGCTATAAGGGGTGAAGAGGTAACAGTCTCACCTAGGTCCTGACATCTAAGGAAACCCAAAGACCCTCTGCCGCATAAGAAGACAGCAGTATTATAAATGGCACATGGTCGGTGGTTGCCTTGTTACAGATTTTACATTGGGGTCAGGCAGCTTTATATTACACCTCTGTACAGACAAAAGAAGAAGGGGCAGATAGGAAGACTTGCAGGATCAGACCATGCAATATATAAAAAATATACCTAAATGTGAATGTTAACCTTTTAACTAAATGTCATTCTTATGTCTGACACACTGTGCTGATTAATTTTGTAATCTCTTTTTATAACGGTCCAAGCTCCAGTTTTGTGATACAGAGCTGCTGGCAGCCACCACTAGAGGGAGCTTAGGAGCTTATTGCATACTGTTTTATTATTGAATTCAATGTAAAAACTGTATGCAGTAACCTCATATATCCCCCTAGTTGTGGTTCAGGCTGCCAGAATTGTATTCTTTTAAGGGACATGCACTTATCAGCTGTTGGTGCTCAGCCTTTGACTGAGTACGTCTTATTATTTAAACCTGCTCAGAACTGCCACACCAAGACTTCTTGATTTCTGTTTACTTGTAGAGGGTTTTATTGCTCGCTGATTTGGATTTGAGTTGAACATTTCCTACATTTGATCGCTGCCTGCTCTGATCTGTATTTGTCTATGGTATTACATGAACTTGGACCTAAGATTCGTACGACCACGCTTCTGTTTATCAATTCTGGTACCTCTCTTTGGAAATACCAAGCTATCCGCTGTTGCTATTAGAGACTAATCCAGACATGAGACCTGAAGAGGGGCATTTTAAGGTAACGCCCGTATCGTCACACTCTATGCGTTACTCAATTTGCCATGATGAAGTGTTACTCTACTACTCGTTGCCGCTGGTCAGGATGTCAAGCAGCAGCTTAATAGGAGAAGATCCGTCTGGATACCTTTGCCTGTGAATTACGGTACATTCTGTCTGAACTAGTTAACCTGAATTTTGACCTTGCTTTGTCCCTGAACCTGACCTTAGACTTGGCTCTAGATTTTACCTACTTCTTGCTACTTCTGATTTGTTGACTGGAAATGGTAATTCGACCTCCTAGTTTTCAACTCTGGCCCGTCTTCAAGTCATGTCTTCATTTTCTTTACTGGTTTGTTGCCTTCTGTGCACTCTTCCACTGGCGATCCCCGGCTTTACTGCGTCTCTGCTTTCGCATTGCTTCCAACAGTTCTACAGGACACGCACTGCCAATTGGCGACTACTCTGGGAACAGTGACCTGAGAATTCCACTAGGACAGACCATAGCCCCTTGTCGAGATGCCTTAAATTCTGCAACTCCGTTTAACTAGCATCAAACTAATTGCTCAGATTATAACGGTCTTGCTGTAATTTATTGACGTTTGGGTAGTCATTTCCTTTTTACTAATTATCTATAGATGTAAGCTGCAAAGTAAAATTATCCAAAACATTTATACAACATTGATGGCCAGATAATAATTCAAGAGAAATCGTATATGACCCATGAAATTGAAGTCTATGAACTGTCTATTAATTTTTTATGGACTGTTACATTTAATACATAGGAAGCAGACGTGAATATTAATTGTATATTTTCTATATTTCACTCTATATAATGGTCTTAATCTCAGCATTCTCCAGTTTAACCTGTAATTTTAATCACTTCTGATTGTTTGTGATGGTGTAAATAACGTGTGAAGATTATTTTTTTTAATAGTCGATGCCAACAGTTTTTATGTCTACGGGATCTGTCAATATTTTCTTGAGTTTGACCCAATGTCATAGAACTTGAGCAAACTATAAGCTTAATAGATATTTATTTGACGGTCATGGTGATAGACTTTGTAAGACCTAATGGTGGAAGACTAACATAAATTTCGCACCACTGTGAAACACCCGTGGATAGAACAGCGGGGGCCGTATGACAATTAGCCTTCCAGCCTGGATGAGTTCCAGCTCACGGCACTATTTCTGCTCATGACCTACAGTCTATTTTACAAAGGATAAATCAAGGACTAAACCTTGGTAGATAGATCCATTCCAAAGTCATGTCCGACAACGAGGAATTCAGTCATAAACTTGTTAATTCTTGGTATTGCGAGAATATTATTTTAAAAAAAGTTTAAAAATGTATCATATTTTGTTTTATGGAATGGTTGAATATTAGTTTCTCACAAACATATTTTCATAGGTCTGTACAAATTAATTAGGGGTTTGTCCTGATGTAATGGCCATTAATTGAATACCTCATACAACTATTTAGTTTCTTTTGGGCAAAAGGACCCCATAATGATTGAAGGTTCCTAGTCTGATCCCGTTGCTGGTACCAATGTTCCTGGTAATGTCTCCTGGCTACTGTGTTTGATCTCCTGCTCTGCTGCTGTGATGGTGTTCCAGTCCTGCTACGTGTGACCACCTTTCAGTCCAGTGACAGCTGCATCATTCTGAACCTGTTACCTGAGACCTGTACCTGCCTGTGCCAAGACCTCTATCCTATGATGTGACATCATCTGCTCCTGGACGCTGCTCCTGGTTCCAAGTCTGGTGCCTATGCCTGGACGCTGCTCCTGGTATCGACTCTGGCTACTCCTGGACCCTGTTCCTGGCATCTCCTGGTTCCAAGTCTAGTGCCTATGCCTGGACGCCTCTCCTGGTATCGACTCTGGCTACTCCTGGAGCCTATTCCTGGCATCTCCTGGTTCCAAGTCTAGTGCCTATGCCTGGACGCTGCCCCTTGTATCGACTCTGGCTACTCATGGCCCTGTTCCTGGCATCTCCTGGTTCCAAGTCCAGAGCCTATTCCTGGATGCTGCTCCTGGTATCGACTCTGGCTACTTCTGGAGCCTGTTCCTCGCATCTCCTGGTTCCAAGTCCAGTGCCTATGCCTGGACGCTGCTCTGGGTGTCTCCTAGTTCCGTCCAAGGTCTGCTCCTGGTTCCATCTGAGGTCAGCTTCATCTCTGCCACTCCGATGTTTGCCACATCTGAGCCTGTTGGCCCTTCTGTATGTGTATGGACTGTCCGGTGACCCCATTACCTGTGTCTGCCTCCCTGTCATTGTGTTGTTGCCACTGCTGCTTCTGGTTGCAGTCCAAGGATCCACTACCCAAGTTCATAAATTACGTTTATTCTGAAATCTACTTAGCCATTCATGTGTCCGGTCTGTTGTTAATAAAGCAAGGTCGCACGTGGCATCGAAACAGTTAAGACATTGAGGTTAAGAAAAAGGATCTGGTAGAACAATATCAAGACGTTTAATCACTTGCTGGTAACTAAATTTATAAAGAACATTTCTTGATTCCACCATGTACATTTTCTACTCTACCTATAGATTGTCCGAGCTGCCTAAATGTTTTTAAGTTATATAATGAATACAGAATAGCAATCATTTCAGTCGAATAAAACGGACGTCCATAGATGACCTTGATTGGCTGCCAGCTGCTCCTTATCTGAAAATACAGCTCTAATGATTTGCTGAAAAATAAATGAAGAATGATTTATTACCTCCCCCTCTTTTTTTAACATTTCTACAGAAGAGAAGCCTAATTCAGCATTTTCTTTCCCTTGGGTCTGACTTTCTTGGCACTTTCAAGTCTTGCGCTTAATATTTAGTTATGTGAAATAATGTATTTAAAGCAGGCTTTTCAGGAGCACAATGTAGAACTCATTATGTGAATCACAGTGATTTGTTCAGTATTTGGGTGCATTGTCCATCAGTTTCAGTGAATTCATTTATCATTTATATTCTTCAATGTCATATTGGAAATAGCTTCTTTCGTTCTTCAGCTTCCTCGTATGGCGCTAGAGTAAAAATTCATCATTACCTGAAGAAGTAGCATGCCATGTCTATAGAGACCAATCATAAAGAACTGTTCCCATTACATTTTACTATGTCAATACAGATAATTAGGAGCTCAACAGACTTGACTGATCTATAGGCATTTGTCACCAGTCTCATCTCCCCATAGTAAATGAACATTGGGGACTATAGACAGTAGGTCTATCGCGCATTGGAAGATTGGAGTCCCCAAATGTTCCCTGGGCATAGAGTAGTCCCGCTCTACTTGTCATGTGCAGCGTTTTAGCCAATGCATAATAAGTAGGGTCGATTATTTGTCATGTGATTGGTTTAAAGCTACAGGTGCAAATAAGTGAGACTCCTGCAAGAATAGTTTGCATTGACATAAGGAAAGCTTCTGGGACTCCCCTAAAAAGCAATTTACCAAAAAGAAGTACATCCAAGATTATCTATAGGACCGATACAGTCCACTGTTTATAATTGGGGAAGAAGATCTCTTTAAAGGGGTTGTCCAGTTTGAACAACCCCTTCCAGTGTGAAAGCACTCCCATGATCAGCTGTTACCGCTGGAGTAAGCATGACTTGGCACCCAGCGAAATCAGCCAGGTCCCTAACAAAGATAGATGTGTTTTGCCCTGGCTAATAGAGAGTGGTCTCGAGTGGGGGACCTCCCCTGTATTCCAAAAATATTTCCTAAGTGGGCCTATGTATATGATTTGTATAAGGCTGACAACCCCTTTATCAAACACTTGTTCTCCATATGGTGATGTATAAGGAACAGCTGCCTACCATACAGACGACTATCATGGCCGCTCACCACCGCTCCAGTATACTGATGGCTCCTCATATCCTGCTCATCTGCTGTATCCCGGCTAACGATCCCCTGTTCTCCCGGCTGCTCTGCTCCTGGCCTCCCACGCTGCCGGTGCTCTCCTCCTTGCTTGGCTGTTGGTGCGCTGACTCTTCCTCTCTTAAATGGCCAGTGCACGACAATTCAGCTTTCCTGGGTACAAAAGGTACCCTCCCCTTTGCTAAGTGGCAGGGAAATTAGGTTCTATAGTCCAGCTTGATAATTCTACTTTGCTGTTTATACTATCGGATTTTCTGTTGCGGACCTGGCTTGATCTTGACCTTGGCCTATCTGCTGTTCTCCTGACCCCTGGCTCTGCTAACCATGAGTGACCGCCTGCCGCCTGTTTCGACCTTCGCTAGTAAAGACCCTGCACCTAGTCTTCTGTTGTTTATACCTTGCCTATCTACATTATCCATTGCAAATTGAGACTACTCTGACTACTCTGGTGTAGCGACATTTGATTCTAGCGCCCAAATCCACATCTCCATATTAAAGGGTGAAAACCTTGCAAACCCTTAGACTTCGCTAACTAGTTTAGCCCCACGTCAATTCTGTTTACATCACAGAGGGTTTACACCAACCTCTGTTTGCCCCGTGACAGTCACTTATCTCTATGGGCCCTGTGACAACGACATTAGCATTTTTTCGAAGAATAAGTAGTTTAAGGACATTACAGAACAATAAGGAATGTACGCTGACCACCATTAGGATAAGTGTTCATACAGTATATGGCCTAATATTTTCTTTATATTGGGCTAAAGACCAGGATATCTACAGCAGTGTTTCCCTAATGTTCCCAAGGCAAGTAGCCCTTACTTACATAAACATCTGAGTAACCCCAAAACCATGATCCATCACCGTACTGCACCTATTAAAAGCACAGCATGAACACAGTGTGGGCACCACAGGTTCAAAACTAATGATCTAGGCCAGTGGTCTATAACCGGTAGCTCTTCAGCCATTACAAAACTGCCACTCCCAGTATGGGAGGCTGTCAGGGCATGCTGGGAGTTGTAGTTTCAGTAACAGTTAGATAATTACAGTAAGAGACCATTGGTCTAGAGCAGGGGTCTCAAGCACGCGGCCCGCGGGCCGCATGCGGCCCCTGGGGCTGTCATCTGCGGCCCGCGGGACACTTCTCCTGGTCTTCTCCGAGACTCTGGAATTCCCTGACATCGCTGTCCACATATGAACAGCGATGTCTGGGGCTTCCCCAGAGCCGAAGTCCCCGGCAGAGCGCTAGTACAGGCTCTGCTCCGGGACTCTGTGGAATTCCCTGACATCGCTGCCCATATATGGACAGTGTGTCAGGGTCTTGCTCAGAGCGGAGTCCCGGGCAGAGCGCTAGTATCGGCTCTGCTCCGAGACTCTGAGGAATTCCCTGACATCGCTGTCCACATATGAACAGCGATGTCTGGGGCTTCCCCAGAGCCGGAGTCCCGGGCAGAGCGCTAGTACAGGCTCTGCTCTGGGACTCTGTGGAATTCCCTGACATCGCTGCTCATATATGGACAGAGTGTCAGGGTCTTCCCCAGAGCGGAGTCCTGGGCAGAGCGCTATTATCGGCTCTGCTCCGGGACTCTGGGGAAGCCTCAGACATCGTTGTCCATACATCGACAATGATGTCAGGGGCTTCCCCAGAGCAGCAGTCCCAGTGATGTCAGGAGCACAGCTGGAGTCCCAGGAAGAGCCTACTAGCACTCTGCCCGGGACTCCAGCTCTGGGGTTGCCCCTGACATCTCTGTCCATATATGGACAGTGATGTCAGGAGCAGAGCTGGAATCCCAGGCAGAGTGGCAGAAGCGGCTCTGCTCCGGGTCTCCAGCTCTGGGCAAGCCCCTGACATCACTGTGGCAGCATCTGCGGAGGGCACTGTGGCAGCAACTGCGGAGGGCACTGTGGCAGCATCTGCGGAGGGCACTGTGGCAGCATCTGCAGAGGGCAATGTGGCAGCATCAAAAAGAGGGCACTGTGACCGCATCAAAAAGTGGGCACTGTGGCAGCATCAAAAAGAGGGCACTGTGGCAGAATCAACAGTGGGCACTGTGGCAGTATCAACAGTGGGCACTGTGGCAGCATCAACAGTGGGCACTGTAGCAGCATCAAAAGAGGGCACTGTGGCAGCATCAACAGAGGGCACTGTGGCAGCATCAACAGAGGGCACTGTGGCAGCATCAAAAAGAGGGCACTGTGGCAGTATGTACAGGACACTGTGGCATTATCTAGGGGTGTGTTGCATTATCTACAGAGGGCACTGCGGCAGGATCCACAGAGGGCACTGTGGCAGCATCCACAGAGGGCACTGCAGCAGCATCCACAGAGGGCACTGCGGCACTATCTAAAAAGGGGCTTCCCAATCTTGACATGTGTGTCTGCCAAACGCTGCTAACTGAGCCGCCGGACTGCATTTAGCGACACTTAAACTGGAAAGCTGGATTGTTGAAATAAGCACGTGGAGAAATATCTCAAATTTTAAACCTAGTGGTATTATTATAGTAATGTAGCATTATTATAGTAATGTAGTATTGGTATTATAGTAATATAGTGTTATAGTAGTTCAAATAACTAATTGATTAACAATAATTTTGAATTGTATCAAATTTGAAAGTAATGCGGCCCATCAACTTCCCATTTTTTCTATATGCGGCCCACTTACCCGGCCGAGTTTGAAACCCCTGGTCTAGAGTATACATTCAGTCACTGAAGACCCATTAGAGCCAAAAGGTTCTTGGTAATTATGACAATTACTATGGCCTGCCTCACTTAGAACAATGGGTTGAGTCCCGGTAAAGTAACCCAACTGATCTTTATTATTCTTCACATCAATTTTTAATTACAATTGGAAAACCCCCTTTAGCTTTTTTAATATGTAGGAGATGTGGGTTAAGGAAATGATAAAATCTTTTAGGCATTTGCCTTGTGAAAATGTTAAGACACCTGTCACGTATCTGTCTATGTGGATTTATTAGCCTGCAGGAAGGTGACCTCATAATATAAGGGCACAGATCTCCATATGAGTCTCCACATATTAACGTTCTTCTTGAGGAACAGAAATCCTTGAAGATGTATTCTAAGCGTGTGGAAATGTTCTCCTGAAAATGTAATTAAGTACATTTGTATTTTGTCTCAGTCTCGCGGCTCAACACATTTAGGTCATGGTGATTCCCATAAGCTCTGCTCCTTTTTTAGACATTGATCATTAAGTTAGATTTTCTCTAATTATTTTTATAGAGTGTTTTTTATGAACTATCAATCAGACATGTTATAAAGTGAGATATTGAGATTACTCTAAGATATTCATAACTCACATTTATTTTCATAGAGATTGACTGCCAAAAGCTTAAGCACTTGGCATCAGTTCCTACACCCAGGGGTACACCATTCATGAGGCAAGGTGAGAATTTCAGTTCAGCCTTTGCTGATTGTTAGGGGAGCAGCATTTGGGCAGATATAGTCTATTAAGGCTCGTTCTTTATATCTAATTTGGAGGGGGCATTTCATTTTTCGCCTTAGGAAGCAACAAAGCTAGAAGCACTTCTGCCTCCATCCTGGACCCATTATAGGGTTGTCCAGGAATAGAAAAGTGTCTGATTTTTCGCCAGAAACTGCATCACTCTTGCCCATGGGCTGAAGTGACGCTGTTTCTGAACAAAAACAGACCCTTTTGTAATTTAATCCCGAGCAAACCCTTCAAAATGTAAGAATAATACCAAGAGATGTTCCAGTACTCCAAACCAGAACCTGATGATGATGCGCAGATAACTTTGTCAAGTAATGTCCACATTTTCTACTTGAGTGTGTGAAAATACCTTCCTCTGGGTCCATGTTTTCTCTAGAACTGGTCATATTTTTCACCCTTTGCAGCAAGGAGACAAAAACAACATAAATTCTAAACAGGTTCTTCTGTGAATGACAGCGTCTTATTGGCACAAATGGGCAGGATTAGAGAAACACCTGATTCTGGTATATAAGGGTACCACATGTAGCTTACCTGCTGACAAGACACAAAAGGTCAAAACAGATCTCATATAAGAATATCTGGTTAGCATGTACTTGGCGGATATATGGGTTTTCTGGTTTCAGCTGATTCATTGCATAATGAAAAGTTCTAGAACTTTCTCATTTTACTTGTATATTAATTTCACTCGGTTGTCAAGATGTCAGGATTCAAACCCAGAGACTCCTGTTTCGCAGGCACTAGTTCTTCCCATTGAGTTACTGGTGCTGTGGGAAACTCTGGTGCTGAATCTAATGTCTAGCTTCTCTTGGTTTCTGCCATTCTTGATTTCTTGCCTTGATCGGTCTCACCATTGGGGCTCCTAAATAAGTCTGGTCCTTGCAGTACCTCTTTGCCAGACCATTCAGCTTTCTGCTTATAATCTATTTCCCCTCTGCCTCATATTACTACTGATTGCTATTTATCTGTGTAGTGAACATGGATTGTTTCCTGACCACGTCTCTGTCTCACGTAACTACCTATTGCTGTTTATCTTTGTACTGAACCTGGACTGTTACTTGATTACTCTTGCTGTTTCCACCCTCCTGCCTGATAGTTTTAGCCACTGGACTCCGAATCGGCCACAGTCTCTCTCCTTACTCTTACATAGTTACATAGTTAGTACGGTTGAAAAAAGACACATGTCAATGAATGATTAGAGTATTTGTTTGCTTTATGATTAAATAAATCTATCCTGGTCATGGGATGATTACACAGGTACATGGCTCGTTCAAGTACAGTTATCAGTAAAGATTAACAAATTTACTGAAATTTGTTTTGGGGTTGATTCCATCGAATCCACTGTCCAATTCGATTTGGTCTGAATAAATTCGCCACAAATCGCAAGTTTCCATATGCCTTGTTTGACTCCCTGATGTCTTATAGGATGGTGCCAAGTTGGATCCTCTTGAGATGATGTAGCTTTTTCTCATTTGACTGCTTCAGCCTGTGATTGGCTAAAGCGGTCACATGTAACAAAACAACATCATCTCACCTGCTGGTCTCTTAAGATGACGTAGTTTTGTGCCAAGTGATGGCTGTAGTCTGTGATTGGATGCAGTGGTCACATGGACAAAATGACTTAATCTCAGGGGGCCGGCAGGGACGCGTCGCCAAGGAACACCAGGTAAGTATGGTATTTTTTTAGTTAATCTTTTCGCCTCTTCCTTTTTAAAATGTCTGCCGGCAGATACCATTTTACCGATTCGTGCTCCGCACACCCCAAAAGTTTCGGATTTCGCAGAATCCCAAATTTTGGGGCAATTCGGACTGAATTCGGTTTGTTTAGAATCATTTAGCTCATCTTTAGTTATTAGAGGTCCTTTTTGTAACGAGTTGTGCAATAGTGTGAGCATGACATTACCTAGGAAAAATTTAACCCTCATTAAATCCTCTGGAAGTTAACAATGTAGGTTCCCATTCAATGAATTCATAAACAAAAATAATTAGAAAATTGTATAACTTTAGCAATAGATATATGCAGTCGCCCTCAGCTCCCTTCCTGATAACGTCTGATCGCCGGGGATTTCAGCCCACAGGTTAGAATGGTTGTCCAGATGAGACAACCCTTTCAGCTAGTCATGGTTTACACATTTTACAAAAAAAATTTTTTTTTAATTTAAGTAAAACTATAGTGTTTATCTGAGGCGATGAATCCATCTTCTACTCTGTCTATTTTGTTGTGTGCTGCTGGATATTTGGTTATTGATATTTGAATCAGGAACTTGAAGGACTTTTCTCTTTGGAATACTCCATAATTTATGTTTTGGTTTGTTCAGTAAATTCTCATTAGTGACTAAACTGCTGAACTGTCCAAACAGAGAAAGTTAATTGAAGAGATTGCATTACGAGACGTAAGAAAAGCAAGAAAATCATATATATAAGCCGTCTCTAGATAAATGCAAAATGTTTCCAAAAATATTATATCATCAAAAAATGGAGGCGATTCAATTATCACTACATAGAAAATAAATAAATCAACATAGGTAAAGTTTTTGTGATTGAATATCATACGCCCTACAATACCTACAGAATGGATATTCTACACCTTATATATTTAATAGGTAAATTATTCTTGTAAAATGAAATCTCTTAAAGTGCACCTGCACCAAAATATGACTGTTCACTTTGCGATTTTGTTTTACGTTCGATGTATAGGCCAGGAGAACTATCGATCTATGCGATGAACGTAAAAACCTCAGTGCATACTTTATACCGTAGAGTTGCACTCGCTGTCTATAGGCCAAGATAAAGATGTAGCCATCTTTATCTTGATTCTTAACGCATTAAATACACAGTGGCAAGAAACTTTAACCTGACCTTTTCAATGACTTTTCAATGACTTTTTAGTGTGTGACATCACGCTGCAGCAAGTAATCAGAGTCAAGATAAACTTGGCTACATCTGTATTCCGCAAGCACGGTATACTTTTTTATTTTGTGACGGCCAGCTGTGTAGGAAAGTGCAACAGGCTAATGCTTTCCTATTCAGTAAAAAAAAATAAAAAAATAACAGGTATATTGGCAGATACTGTACCTGGTGGTTAAGCCAAAAGGGCATTATTTTAGCATCCATAAGGCCCATAGGGAACCCGGTGTGAACATTGCCTAAGAACTTCCAGTACTTCCTTCACATGGTCGTAATACAACTTCTTTTAAGGGTCCGAACTCCCCCTGTTCTACTGTACCAGACTTAGCTGTGTTACTACAAAAACACATAAGTCTGCATAGGAGCTGTATACTGTACATAAACTGGTAGGATATTTTTATGTAAAGACTATTTGCAAACGTCTCCTCTCATCTCCTAATATTTGTGGCCACTGATGGTCGGGGGATCCATGTTCTCCTGATAGGTGAGGGTCATAGACGCAAGACCTCCAACTATTAGACATTTATGGCATATCTTGTGTGTCTTTAACCCCTTAACGACAATTATCAAAGGAGACTGTCAGTATCACGATATACTGTAATACGTTAGTATTGCAGTATATCATATAAGCGATGCAATGATCGCTGGTTCAACTCCCCTACGGGGACCAGTAAAAAACAGTTCAAGTTTTTTTATAATGTTCCAAAAAATAAATAAATTAAAAGTTAAAAAAAAACGCACTTTTCACATTTTTCCCCTAAAGTAATGTTAAAAAAATTAAAGGTAACATAACTGGTATCGCCATTTACGTAAAAGCCTGTAAAAGTCCGCACTATCACAATATAGTGTTCTTTAAAACGCTCGGTGAATGCCGTCCAAAAATAAAATATATAAAACATGCAAATTGCTGTTTTTTGGCCAACTAAGTGATCAAAAAGTCGCATGTACTTCAAAATGGTATCGTTGAAAACTACAGCTCGCCCCGCAAAATTTAAGCCTTCACACCGCTCAATTGATGGAAAAATTAAAAAAAGTTCTGGCTCATTTTTTTAGCAAATAGTTTTCTTTTTTTTTAAAATGGTAAAATTTAAAACAAAACATATAAATTTGGTATCGCTGTAATCGTATCAACCTGTAGAATAAGGTGAATATGTTGTTTTTACTGCCTGATGGATGATGTAACCCCCTCCAAAAAAATGGCGTAATTGCTGTTTCCTGTCCATTTCACCCCTCAAATAATTTTTTTTCAGCTTCCCAGTACATTATGCGGTACAATAAATGGTGCCATAAAAAACTACAACTTGTCCCGCAATAAACAAGCCCTCATATGGCTATGTAGACCAAGAAGTAAAAAAGTTTTTTTGGGGCGGGGAGGAAAAAAACGAAAATGAAAAAACTCAAATTGTCCTGGTTTTTAAGGGGTTAAGGTGAGAGAACACTCTCAGCAGATTGCCCTGGCCCCTTCTTACCTTTGATTAAATGGGGGTTTAACTCATGGACCCCCAAGGATGCTCTGACAGGTATCAATGAAGAAAAAGGTGCGTGCACTTTTTTCTACCGATAAAGATAATCTTATCAGAATTAACTGAAAGTAGTAAAATAAATGATATAACATGCTCTATTGTAGAATACACAATCTCTAGAGGGAGGGAGCACCTCCACCCAGGATTGGAATAAATAGATTTTTTTTAAAGTAATGTCATGATGAGATACACTAATGTAAAAGAATCCATAAACAGCAGATTATTTCCATACAACGCTCGGATCCGCCACATTAATATATAGAAAAAAACAACATCCTACAAATAGGACAATAAACATAATTAGTTACAATACGGCAGATGAGAACTGCGTAATTTCTTTCTTTCTCACTTCTGTACAATAACTTTGCTGCTTCTACAGTCAAATGAATCAGAGTAACAGATTAGCAGCGATGATGGGTGGTGATTATGTGTATTTTGGCAAATGTTATTGCTGATAGAATTATTCATAAGCTCCATTTTGTATGTTTATCCCATATTCATTTTATGCACTAATAAAAGAATTTCGAATCAACAGCCTATAATACATTAACTTTGCATCATCTCATTAAAATTTTAATATGCTGTTAAAAACAGATAATATACTCAAGGAATGTGCAAACGAACAACAATGCGCTAAATAATAAAAAAAAATATTGTATTCTTCTATACAGTTGTTTTTAGCTAAATATGAAGAATTTACTTTTTAGTTCTCTTGTAAAAATAAGAAAAAAATAAAGAAATAAATGACTCAGTAAATGTAAGGGGTATTATAAGATACAGCCTATAACTAAATTATTATAACTTGAATAAAAGCTCTCAATGAATGTTTATGAGAACATGTGGCACCAATATCTCAATATCTCTTTACACAAACTTACAAGACTACAACAATAACACTCAATAAATGTATAATGTTGTGTTAGCTACAGCCTATAACTAAATTATTACATCTTAAACAATGACACACAATAAATGTATGGAACTGTGTTAGCTACAGCCTATAACTAAATTAATACAGCTTAAACAATGAATCTTAATACATGTAAAGGGCTGTAAAAGCTAAAGTCTATAACTAAATTGTATCAGCGTAAACAATCTTTTTTAGAATAATAACATATATTTTATCTATTATCATAATGGCTATAAATGTAGTTCAGAACATGTGGCACCAATATCCCTTTACACATACTTACGAGAATATAAAAGTTTTCAGAATCAGTTTGTTTTTTTAGTACATAATTGATAGGCCTCATGCACAGGGTAGAGCCGTGTAAGAAGGCACAGATAGTCCATGTGGCTTCGTACCATGATACTACCATACGGCACAATATTACGGAGGCATTTTGTCCTAAAACCAATACTTTTAGGGAAGAGCAACTCTGTAGTAATGCATCTGTTGGAACATGGCCCAATTTTTTTTTTTTTACTGTCAAATTAATACAGAAAAAACCCTCTGTATGACTTTAACAGGATACACCAACACTTTCATGTCTATAGTTTAAGGCATACCATGCCCCAACTTTATGTCTACCATTGCGGGACAGACGTTTTGCATTGCTACACTTCTGATCCTATTGTTTTCGCAAACAGGTGCGGTCTCACTGGGCATTAATTTTAATGTAAAACTGTTCTCATTGTGTGTGACTAAAGCCAGTTTGATGGGTCCGGTGTTCTTATTTGCCTTGGCAGCAGCTGCCTGGCACTGGTTGCTATACAGTTATGTTTACTGTTCGCTAATATTCCCAAGTCTCTTTCAGTGTAAAATTTGTTGCATAACCTTACATTTATCTACATGAAATTTAACATGCCACTTCATCCAAGCCACTCACATCTCTGAAGTTAATTAGGCTAAAACGCTTGGAATCATCTGCAAATATTGAAATTTAAATCTATAAACCCTCAACAAACTTATTCATAAATATATTAAAAACACAATGCTGACCCCTTTTGGATACCCACTTGTAGCATTGACCAAATCTGTGTATATTTTATTAGTAACCACCATCTATTCTCCACTCTTTAGTCAATTAGGCGCGTGACTTGTCGATTTTAGTCTTTTTTTTAAAGGCAATTGTACTTCTTGGTTCTTCCACCTTAAATATTTTTGATAGGGTGAACACTTTCAGTTTAAAGGGTTTTGCCACCTTCTGAGAATCTGATGACCTATCCACCGGATAGCTCATCAGTACATGATCTGTTGGAGTCCGACAACCGGGCCCCACACAGATCAGCTGGTCCGGTACCTCCGTGCACCGGATGTACGACAACCCCTTTAAATTTTGGACTTTGTTATCTTACATAAAATCATTAGTTGCAGTGGTGCTCTTGATTCTAGGTTTCTATTTGAAGAACTAGTGAGAAAGAGTCTTTTTAAAGTAGTGGTTTATATAGTATGTTATGTATTATGTGTACCCTTTGTAGATTGACTGTAGACAGTCACAGAATTCTATGTCTTATACAGATGAAGGTCTCGGCATAACTGTATAAGAGTTAAAGAAACCTGAGACTTACCAGCTCTCGTCTTCTATTCCTATTTGTGGCTTCTACAGCTAGACGACCCCCAGAACCCCTCTTCCCCCAATAGGTGGAAGTCTCGGATCTAGGACTTCCACCTTTCAAACATTTATGGCCATTTGAATGACTCTTTTAACCCAGTTGTAGCCAACATTATCGATTTATAAGGGGGGTATGCAAAACACAAAGGTGATCCACAAGTGACCCTTGGACCAGTGAATGCCCATTGATTTTCTAACTGTTGTTCAGTTTTCCATTCCCCTTGTCAACAGTTCCATTAAAATCTGGGTTTAGGACATATACTATGGATCATGTTTTACATTTTATTTTTATTTCCTATTTAATCATCCAAAAACAGAAAAAACTAAATTAAACTTGCTGAAATCAGTGGATTAGAATATTTTAGGACTGTGATCTCCAATCTGCGGCTCTTCAGTTATTGTGAAGGTACAACTTCTACGTATTAGGAATGTTTGGAATTTTCATTTTTACAATAGCTAGAGAGCCATCGATTCATCACTGTTATAGAAGCTTTTTAATATGCATGATGTTTTAGGTTCAATGTTTTGCTATAACTTGCCAGCTTTCATGTTCGAAATATCACTAGATGGGGCTTTTACATTGTGGACATAGGCATACATACATTAAGGATCCCAGTCAATTTCAATTGAAATTTTTGTTTGGCAAAAATTAAAATAAAATACAAATTTTATATTTTTGTATTTATTTTTATAATTATGTTTTACATTTAATCACTTATCTGTCTTTCAGATTTTTAACAAAAAATTACCAGATGAAAATTACAGCAAACAAAATGTCAAGCATGTCCATAATAGCCAACGTATTTTTATAGTCGACATGTATTTTTTTCCCCAGTTATTATTTTCTTTCCAATTTAATTTTATTGACCTTCTGATTCTAAGTTTCAAAGCCAATACTAATACGGCCATCTGTTATTTTTCAATAGTCAATGTGACACAACAAACTCCTGAGGTATAGTGCACTATAAATTCTGTACTTTGCCGACGTGAACACAATTATTTTATATGACATTTTGACGAATTTACATTTATAGTTTGTGTTCCATCTGGAGGATGACCCGGAATAACCTAGCAGTATAGCATTTCATTAAAGGAAAGAAAAAACAGAATAAATGCCGACATAGAAAACTTATCTTTTATTGATTTTATTTTTACATTTGAGATAGAGACGAATAAATGTTAGTGAGGTAGAGGATGTATGGAACAGAACATTCCCCACAAAGTCTCCGTATGTGTCATGGCATTAACACTTTCACCACCCCTTACGTGACAGTTAGTGAAGCAATATTTAGTCGTTTCCCATAGTTCCCTATGAAAATATATTGATTTCTAAATCAAGGTAGATATCATGAGACATGTTGGAAAATGGCCCAGTGTACATGAGGGCATCTTATGATGATACGAAGAAATGAAGAAAGAAAGAAAGAAAGAAAGAAAGAAAGAAAAAGGAAAGAAAGAGGAAAGAAAGAAAGAAAGAAAGAAAGAAAGAAAGAAAGAAAGAAAGAAAGAAAGAAAGATAAAAAAATGAAAAGGTAGAAGGGCAATGGAGAAAAGAAGGAAGGAGGAAGGGAAGGGAAGGAAGGAAGAGTGAAGGAAAGGAGGGAAGTAAAATGGAGAAGTAGAAGGAAAAGGGGAAAATGATGGAGAAAGGGAGATGGAGGAGAAGGAGAAACAGAAGAATGAAAAGTGAAGAAGGAGGAGGAGGTTTGTAACAGAAGAATGAAAAGGAAGAGGAGAAATAGAAGAATGAAAAGAAGAAGGAGGTGAAGGAGAAACAGAAGAATGAAAATGAGAAGAATGAGTAGAATGGAGGATAAGGAGGTACCGTAACAGAAGAATGAAAAGGAAAAGAAGCAGGAGAAGGAGAAACAGAAGCATAAAAAGGAGAGGAAGCAGGTAAAGAGAAAGAAGGAGGAGGATAAGTGATGGACTAAAAGGAAAAAAGAAAGGGGGGAAAGGAGTATGAAGTAAAGAAGGATGGGAAGTAGAAGGTGTAGAAGAAGTTGAAGGCAGAAAGATGGCAAAAGAAGAAAGTAAAAAGGAGAAAAAGAAGGAGAAGAAAAAGTGGGAAATAAGAAGACAAAATAAAAAGAAAAGAGAAGATACAAGAAGAACGAGGCATTGAATGAATCAGGACTAAGAATGAAAATGGAGGAGAAAAAAGAATGAAGAAGAAGAAGAAGAAGAAGGACTAAGAGAATGATACAGGAGGAACAGAATGAAGAAGAAGGAGAATAATGAAGAAGGATCTGCAAAAGAATAAAGAAGAAAATACAGATGGAGGAGTAAAAAAAATGCTGAAAAACGTTTCACCATGTTAATATGTAATTTGATAACTATCGGCTCCACATTTAAAAACAAATACCACATTTTGTACACAATTTTGATTAGTTTTCTTTAAAAATGTGGCTTTCACTATGTCTCCTTGGCAATTGACAAAAAAAGTAGCAAATTTGATGGCAACCTTTTCACATGTCAACATTTGTACATTTTTTGTTGCAGTTTACGTTCAAAACTGGCATAAGCTGCTTGTAAATGTGGGCCTATGAGTTATAGTGATGTAGTTGATATACCTGCAGGCCCATGGACACCACAAGTAGCACATCATTAACTCGATATGGGTTTACACAAATGACAAACACAACTCTTTTATTTATATATCTTTTTTTCCCTGTATCTTTAGGCAATTTTTTTCCTTACAAGGTCTTCTCTACAACATGCAGGTGCTGCACACAGACAAAATTGCAGCAAATGTTTTGTGCGGATCTGTACGGATTTCAGTCACAGCTGTTGAACAATTTTTCATATGGAAATAAGCAAGTGGTAGAGTTTACATTCTGATACATGCTCATTCTGTTTTACGAATGTTCACAATGAGTTTCACACTTCTTAATGCAGAAGAGGTGAAATCCATTGTGAATCTGCATCGAAATGTAACACGTGGATTTTGCTAAAGCTCCTCATTGTGTCATTAAAGGGGGGGGGGGGGTCTAGAGTAATAATCACATTTTTATATTCAATTTTATATTTAATAGAGGATGTTCTCTGTTCAGGATATCCATCTCTTGGCCAGAGTGAAGAGCGGTAACAATGAACATCTCTCTCTCTCTGGAGGACCTGTCCTGTCCTGTATTACACAGATAACCTATTGATTTGAATGAACAATGTGTAATACTTAATTTCCCCTGTGGTGGCACTGTAGAGGAATTGAACACTTACTGTCAGGTTTCATCAAAGTTTATAGCTGATCGCTGGGGGCTCCAGTCAAAGGACCCTTCTAACAAGTAGGGATTGTCCAAAGAGGACAACACCTTTAAGCAGCACATACTGACCATGTTTATGCCTTGCTATAAAAATGTCTATATCACAAAATTATTTCCTTTCTTTTTGTATTAGGGAACTTTTTCAATTTCTTGATATACAATTCCTTACTGGTTTGAGATCCTATCTTTGTATTTATAGCCTAAGCTATACATTTCTGAGCGTGGACGTCTACCTGGAAGTTGAATGAATATCATGGGAGTCGAAACTTAAGAACAACCATCTAGTGACAAGAAAAGAAGAGTTTCTTAATGTTTTTTTCCAGAGAAAGTGACACTTCTTAGTTACTTATTTGGTTACTGTATATCAATGGTATCGATATTCTCAAAAGCCCGGAGCTGTAAGTTTGTCTCGATCTATAGCAAAAATTATTCACCCGACGCTATTCAATTCTCTTTAGCTCGAAAACATCTTGTGCTTGTAGAAGTGATTTAAACACTCTGGCATTTGCCCATATCATTTCCTAATCCAGGAAAGAGCATCATTCTTTTAATTTAATCAACCTAAATTGCTTGCTGACCATTTTATTTTATAGAACTTCGCCTCTCGCTAGGACAAAATACATTCAACACAGCATATAAATAACAAAAATTTGCAGCAACCAAAAAGTTTTATGGCTAAATAGACTGAATGATCTTTTTTCCTTTACCCTGTACTGCTCGGCATGATTCACAAAAGCGTATTGTTGTCAGTGGTACAGGACGCTTACAAAATAACAATGCTATTCTCCTTTGTGAGAACGACTTGTAGGAAGAAGGACTCGTCTGCTCTCTGTTTACTAAAAACTCAGGAGAAATCGCTAAAGACATTTGTCTAGGGGCTCGCGGTCATTCTTCTTTCCGACAACATTCTCATTTTCTCCTTGCTACTTTTTGAAGGTGTTTTATATATCTTAGGCTATTAGCAGGGATATCGATCTTTCACTAATACATGAGGCTTTCTGCTGTAAATGTAGCACAATGCTCGCTAAAGGTTATTAACTGCAAAAGAAACGTAGAAGCCTCCGAAAGAGGGTCTAACAATGTTTTGTGAAATATAACAGGACGGAAAAGATCTAACATTGTTTCTGCCGTGTATAATTAATCAAGAAAGGCTTAAAACGAGAACCGCAGTCACTAATGTAATGAAATGAAGGGTGTTAGCTTGATAATAACCAAAGAGAAGGACAAAAAAAACAAAAACACAAAACAAAAATAACACATAGTGTTTAAAGGCAACAATAAACCAACGCTTTTCAAAGTGATATCATTCCAATTGATGTTTTTGAGCTTTTTTTGGCTTGTTTTATGATGTAATTACCAGTAAAGAACTCAGAATTGAATGTACTTTCTGTCCACAAAAGGGAAAAAAAGAAGAGCAATTGATTTGAGTGCTTTTTTGCTCAGCTGGTAACCGTGAAATGTGATCTCTAGTCGGAGGTTAGCCATTTTCTGTCGGCGTGAGAGGTATCATTCATGTGCTTAGAGAGCTTTTAAGGTTGCTTTGAAATGTAAATAACTAGGAGTTAGCTAGAAATGACCGGAAAAGTAATTGTGTCCATATACAATGTGGGTTTGACGGCCATTAAAGTGGTTTCAACCTAACTGTTCACACAACAATAATGTTGACTTTGACGAGGAGCGGTGAGATAAGTGGATTGGATGAGGACCGCATATGAATGTCTATGTGTCTTACTGGGTCTGGACATGGAAAGGCAGAAGCTTTCCAAAAGTGACCTTGGCCCATGGCCCATACTGTATATAGTTATATTCCATTATACTCCATTTGACAGATACATAACTCCATTGGACAGATGGTCATCGAGATGCATCAAGGGCTTAACTCTGCACTTAGGGCCTCATGCACTTAGCAAAGTCGTGTGCCCAAAGTCTGTATGGTGGCAACCGGAGTTTCTGTGCCTTCGATCTTTATGCTGCCATACAGTGCTCAGTGAGGCACTATTATCACCTTTAGAAGAATTGCGTCTAGGGGAGAATATTTCTATAACACTATATGTATATGCCGTGTTACAGAGATATTCTCCCCTAGACGCAATTCTTCTAAAGGTGATAATGGTGCCTCACTGAGCACTGTATGGCAGCATAAAGATCAAAGACACAGAAACTCCGGTTGCCACCATACAGACTTTGAGCACACGGCTTTGCTACGTGCATGAGGACTTAGAGCTAAGACCTTGATGGATCTCGATGACCATCTGTCCAATGGAGTTCCAGCTGATTGAATCACGTCCTTAAAGGTCTATAGAAGGCACAAGAGAACAGCAGTCCAAAAAGTAGGCTCAGAAGGCCACAATGGTGTTAGTAGTCTAAACCTACAAAATTTGATGTCCTCTTATATACAGAATTTATAGCATGTGAAGTCATAGGTGGTTAGATTGTTGGCCCATGTATACCATTTGGTTACAGCAGACTTCAAAAAGATTTTCAGTTTTTAATAAAACAGCCCAAAAGTGTTGAATTAATAAAAAAGTGGTGAGATGACTCCAAAATTAAATTTTTTACATTTTTATGTTTTTTTAAACTCTTACCTATCAAGTCCTAAGACGGCGACCGTCTCCCCAGCGCTTTCTGTTTAAGAGGGCCCCATGTGACAGCTAACAGGTCCATCAGCACAACATAGTTTAGTGCTTTATTACAAGTTTCCTCCTCGGGTCTGTACTCTGTGCCTGAGCTTTTAGAGGTGGCCACCCAGCTCGTTCCATCTGATGGGGCTACCCAGAGAATAGTCCTTACCCGTTGCTGCAATCCTGCCCATATAAACACTTAAAGTTACTTTTTGGTAAATGGTTAACCTGTTTATTCATTGTTTAATGAAAACTTCTGTAACTCTCTAATATACTTTGTGCTTCAATTTCCTACCATTTTCAAGATCTCTGCTTTCTGTTAGCGAATATAAACATTCTTGTTTACAACCAGAGGCTGGAACACTTCCTTGCATAATGCTGGTCACATAACTTGAACTTATTAAAATTATCAGTATAGGCATGAACTTTCATCCTGGAGTCCAGGACAGAAGGGATCTGAGTTGCTGCTGTGTTTAGAACACACAGAATTGTCTAGACTCATACACTGTAACAAATGCAGCTGGTGTGGGAGCAGGACTATGCCAGGAAGGGTTTTCAGCCATTGAATGTCAACAAAATGAATCTCATTTACCGACAGAAAACAGATCTGTAAACAGCGCCACTCTTGTATATTGGCTGTATCTGGTATTGCAACTCAACTCAAGTGAATAGGGCTAAGCTACAATACTAGGTACAGCCAATATACAAGAGTTGCAATGAGCTTATAGTTTGAGCAGTGGAGTTTGAATGAAGTTTGATTGTTAATTTAACCCCGACAGGAGCGCCCACAGTAATGTTCTGTTTGTGTATGTGGACTTTGTACGGCACTGACATAAATTTGTATCCATTTCCCGCCAACACCTGGATCGGGCACAGAGCCAGTTTTAGACAAAGTGTGGTCCTGGGCAATATTAAAAGTGGGTCTCGAAATGCTGAATTATGGTATCAATAGCACAGTCACATACTATAGTCACAGTCAATATAGAAAGACCAATATTACCAATAATACCACTATACAAGGCCCAATTAATGCTGCCACACCATGAACATTATACCATTTCTACTTCATAATTTCCTATACTGTTACCAAAAAAAACCCCACTTTATGAAGATCAATACTACCAGCATACAGTGACCATATAGTGGTAGATACCATTTCTATACAAGTACTCTGCAGACCATAGACAGTACAATTATATCCAATGACTTACAGTTGACGTCTTCTCTAATTGTTCACTTTTTCCGTATTTTCAATCCGGTCCAGACTGCCATGAAAACTTCTTCCGACCAGGACTTGTGTCTGCAGGGTTTGCTGCCCAGACATCTTTAGATCCTCGCTCTTCCTGCACCCTTCATAACTTTTTTCTAACCTACACAGGGCCTATCACTGTACCTGCTGTATTGCACAGTTTCCACAAATACTGTACTTCAGAAATAATGGTGTCATAACTATAGTTAATTCCACATGAAAAACTGCCACACAAACATCACACCCGAAAACAATAGTGCCTACAACAATACTAGTGGCAAAAAGATAGCGCCCGATATTGTACCCCAGACATTAGACACAGTAAAAGTGCCCCTGCCTTTGATTCCCACAAAGTAATAGTGCCCCCTTTTGTACCCCACACAGTAACAGTGCCCCACACACTAAAAGTTATCTCAGTGCCCCCAAACAGTAATAGTGCCCATTTCAGCCTAACAAAGTGCCCCACACATTAATGATGCCCGTCTTTGAGTGTCCCCTAGATTGTAATAATTCCCCTTTTGTAGCAACATTATCTTGATAATGCCCCCATTGTGCCCCTTACAAAGTAAAAATGCTCTCTTTGTGCCTCCTAGACAGTAATAATGCGGCTTAACAGTAATGCCTTCTGTCTGCCCAAAAACAGTAATAATGGCCCCTTTTTCTGCCAACGAAAAAATAATAATAATAATGCCCCCTTTGTGTTCCCTAGAAAAATATAAAGAAATTGTCATTTTTTTTATTGTGTAGGGGCAAAAAGGGGTTTGTTATTATTATTTTCGGGCTGAGTGGGGGTATTATTATTATTAATAAAACCCCCTTCCGCCTCAAAACAGTGTAAATAACACACTTTGTGCTCCCACCACATAAAAATGCCTCCCTTTGTGCTCCCTCATAGGAAAGAAGTGTCCCCTGATAGCATATAAAACATTTCTGTATGCTTCTGTATAAAATTGGAGACATACAGAGGTTCAGTATAGGGCTCACAGATCTCTATGGCAGCTCTTTGATGGATTTGTACTAAACAGAGCCGTGATATGACTGTGTGCATGAGTCCTCCGATAGGTCTTACTCCTTGGTAAATGACTGCGACGTCCCCCTTATACCGTATAGTCAGCATAACTGGAAACTCATTGTTGTGCCTGTCTCATGTCTCACACTTTCAGTAATTGGAGGGAAATTATCAGTTTTTCCTCCATGAAAATAAAGTGTATTCATCCTGCTGATTTTTTTTTATATTGTTTATGTCTTCAGTCTGAGTTAGATAATTGGAAAGAGTAAAAATGATTAATTTTCACTGATTTTATTTTCTAAATATAGAAACCATTTCCGTTAGTGTTCTGATTCGTATTGATGGAAATATAATTATATGTTTAAGGAACAGCTTGCTTTCTCTCTTTAAAGAAATATTCTCTTTTTGGTTGAGTTTGCACTATGGTACAAGAAAAACTGAAGGTAGGGTAAACACCCCTCCCCCACCGTCTTACCTTCTCCAACTGTTCAGTGTCCGCACACTGCATTCTTCCTGACCTGGCACCTATTCCATTCCGCTCCATTCAATGTTTATGGGACTAATTGAAACAGCCAAAAACTGTTCTCGCCTGTTTCCATCAGTCCCAGATTTTGACTGGAGCGCCACCACACATGCTTTACTGCCACTCCATTCAAAGTTCTCTTCAATGTCTCGTGCAGTAAGGAGAAACGGTAAGCTCGGGACCTTTATTCTAGTGATCTGTGGAGGTCCCACCAGTGGACCCCCAGTGATCAGACACTTTTTACCTATGCTATAGATGGATGATAATTGTACATAATGGTCAGGGGGATATCAATCAAGGTCTGGGGGCCCCCATTTAAATTTTTGCCTTGGTTACGGGGCCCGGGAATAAAATCTATCACGGGGACTGTAGAGGGTGATGTCAACCCACTTTGTCACCAAAGGATTTGACGTTGGGCTATTCCATGCAACGGAGTCTAAGGAGACCCCTGGCTTTAACATCTATACAGGGATCTGGACTTTGATGCAGGGGAACCCCAGGTTGCTAACCCCGGAGTGGACTCCCTTGACCCCTTTAGGACTGAGCATGTTTTGGCCTTCAGGACGAAGCCGATTTTTCAAATCTAACATATGTCACTTTATGTGGTAATAACTTGGGAATACTTTTACATATCCAAGTGTTTCTGAGATTGTTTTCTCGTGACATATTGTACTTTATGTTAGGGAAAAAAATTTGGTCAATAAATTAAATATTTATTTGTAAAAAAACACCAAGATTTAGATAAAATTAGCAAAAATTTTCAATTTTCGAAATTTAAATGTATCTGCTTGTAAGACAGATGGTAATACCACACAAAATACATACTAGTTTATATTTCCCATATGTCTACTTTATGTTTGCATCGTTTTTTGACCAAAAAACAGTAATTTTGCAGTTTAAAACTCTTTATTTTTCACGGCGTTCACCGTGCGAGTTCAATAATGGTATATTGTAATAGTTTGGACTTTTACGGACGCAGCGATATAAATTTTGTGTATTTTTTTTACATTACTTTAGAGAAATAAATGAAAAGGGTTTCTTTTTGGACTTTAAATATTTATCTCTTTTTTTCCACTAATAATAACTATTTACTTTTGTTTTTACACATTTTATTAGTCTCCCTAGGAGACTTGACCCAGCGATCGTTAGATCACTGGTAGAATACACTGCAATACTAATGTATTACAGTATATTGTCATTTTTACATGTTCCTGTAACAGCGCGATCGCTGTGTCTGTCCGTTAGTCCCGGGTGTCAGCTGTAATACACAGCTGACACCCGCAGCGTATGGCACAGGCTCAGCGCGTGACACGCTTCATATATCACCCCCCACACCACGACATGCTATTAAGTCATGGAGAGCAAAAGGTTTAATGTGCAGCGGATGGTGCAGAGTGAAAATTACAATTTTCCATGGATGTTCCATTTTAGTGCATTTATATGTTTTGCCACATATACCTCATAATAAATTAACCTTTGTTCTCCCGGGTATTGTGATGCCATATCTGTGGACGTAAACTGCTGTTTGGGCACGCTGTAGGGCTCAGAAGGGAGGGAGTGGCATTTGGCTTCAGAGAGCGCAGATTTTGCTTGGTAGAAGCTCTGGCGTTTTGCTGGTATTTCAGTTTATAATGTGGGGGCACATGTAGGCTGGGCAGAGTACATCAGGGGCATAATAAGAGGGTATAATAATGGGGTAAATAAATAATAATCCGCAGATATGTGGCCAGTGTCGCACTTATAAATGGCGCCCAATCCTATCCGCTTTTGGAACACTGCACATTTTGCATCGCCATATTCTGGGAGCCGTAACTTTTTTATTTTTCAGTCAAAAAAGCTGTGTAAGGGCTTGTTTTTTGCGGGACGGGTTGTAATTTGTATTAGTACTATTTTGGCGTACATGCGACTTTTTGATCACTTTTTATTGTATATTTTGAGAGGGGTGGTGACCAAAAAATAGCGATTCTGGATTTGTTTTTCGTTTATTTTATTTGCGGTGTTCACCGTGTGGGAAAAATAATATTATAGTTTTATAGTTGGGGTCGTTACGAACACGGTGATATAAAATATGTGTACTTTGTTTTTACGTGTTAATTTTTTTCCTATAATGAAAGACTTATTATAGGAAAATAAGCATTCTTTGTTTATGTCACTTATAACTTTTATTTTTACACTTTTTTTTAAAACATTTTCATTCTTTTTTTTACTTTTTGTACTTGTCCCACTAGGGGACACTTAGACTTGCAGCTTTGATCGCTGCTGGAATACATTACACTACACACGTAGTGTAATGTACTCTAACTGTCATTGTGACGTGACAGTCACACTGACAGGAAGCATCGGAGGACCGGCCGGAGGCTGCTCCTCCGAGGCTTCCGTACATGGCAACCCGGTTGTCATTGTCTGGCGTCCGGCTGCCATGGATATCATCGCCAGCCCTGTAATTTCACATGGGGTCTTCCGATCTGCGCTAAACAACTAAAGTGTGGCGATCGCAATCGAATGCCGCAATTAAGGGGTTAAGTGCCGAAATCAGCGGCAATGGGCCACTGATCGGCAACGGGGAATGCAGGGCAGACGCCCTCCACAGTTAACCTCCGCTGCAGTGTAGTGCCGTGCGGCGGTGAACTCTCAAAGCACTGACGTAACTGAACGTCGAGGTGCACAAAGTTACTGCACACATCGACGTGCAGTTACGTCAAGGTGCGGGAAGGGATTAATGACGGGCAACGTAAACAGGCGTAGTGCAGACTCAAAGACATAATGCATAGTCAGGTAAAGCAAAAATGTCAGGGCAGATGGCAATGGTTCATCACGGGTCACTAGTTAGAGTTCAGGGCAGGGGGTAGGCAAGGATGGTCAAAAAAACAAGCAGAGGTCAAGCACAGGAAATCCAAAAATAATATGGCAAATTATCACAAGACAAGGTTGGAGGAACCATATTGCTCTGGCAAGTAAAACAGGAAGAGGAGGACCCTTTACACCCAGGGAAAGCTGAGTGCAATAATTTGGCGCATGCTGTCCTTTTAAGAACTCTCAGGATCGACTGATCCATATTTAACTGCTGTTCACATGGAACCCTTCTCCACTTTGGCCTTCAAAGTTCTCGTTTGAATATTTGCTACTATGCATTAGGGCCCAGACAAAGAGCATCGGGGGAGTGGGAGGCCTTCAGGCGCAGACCTCGGAGAAGAGGAGCGGGATCAGCCATGAGAGAGAAGATGTCGGGAGCAGGTTGTTAGGGATCTGCCAGGTACTTCATCTAGGTATACTCCTGGGATTAATCAGTCCACACCTGAGGCCAGACCTGTTCGACTGACACCATCTCCCACCAACCAGGGTGGCAGGCTCAGGAGTGGGAGAGCCTATCGCGGCCTGGTCTGTCGGAGTTAGCTCCGCCCCCTGTCCTTTATTACCTGCCCTGTTCTCTCCTTCAGTGCTTGTAATTCTTTTGGATTCCTGGCCCCACTGCTGCTTGCTCCAGCCTGCTTCTGCCGTGCTTCTGCCTTGCTGCAGTTCTGCTTGACCTGCTTTGCTTTGCCCCTGGCTTGCTTCTGTCTCCGTGCCCGCTCGGGTGTACTCACTTCGTCCTGGTCCTGACTGTTCGTTCGCCGCTCCGTTTCCTCGTGGCGTTCCGTGGCTACTGCCCCTTCCCCTGCGTGTTCCCTGTTTGTTTTCCTGTGCACTTAGACAGCGTAGGGACCGCCGCCCAGTTGTACCTCGTCGCCTAGGGCGGGTCGTTGCAAGTAGGCAGGGACAGGGCGGTGGGTAGATTAGGGCTCACTTTCCCTTCACCTCCTTCCTGCCATTACATAATTACAAGCCCCTAACCTAGTCTACCATTTCTCCTACGCTGACGCTATCATGGACCCCCTTGAGACCCTGACCCAGCAGATGCAGGGCCTCTCCCTACAGGTCCAGGCCCTGGCCCAAAGGGTCAATCAGGGTGACGCTGCTTTAGTAGTACCCCTCACCTCACGTCTAGAACCCGACCTCAAGTTACCTGACCGGTTTTCAGGGGACCGTAAGACGTTTCTCTCCTTCCGGGAGAGTTGCAGACTGTATTTCCGCCTAAAGCCCCACTCCTCAGGTTCCGAGAACCAGCGGGTGGGTATCATCATATCCCGACTCCAGGAAGGGCCCCAAGAGTGGGCCTTCTCCTTGGCTCCTGACGCCCCTGAACTTTCCTCTGTTGATCGTTTTTTCTCTGCCCTCGGACTCATTTACGACGAGACTGACAGGACTGCTTTAGCCGAGAGTCAGCTGGTGACCTTACGTCAGGGTAGGAGACCGGTTGAGGAATACTGTTCTGATTTTAGGAAGTGGTGCGTAGCTTCTCAGTGGAACGATCCGGCCCTAAGGTGCCAGTTTAGGTTAGGATTATCTGACGCCCTGAAGGATCTGCTGGTTAGCTACCCCTCGTCTGACTCCCTTGACCAGGTTATGGCCCTAGCAGTACAACTTGACCGACGTCTCAGGGAACGTCAGCTAGAACGCTTCAGTGTGCTCCCCTCTGACTTTTCTGCGATCCCCCCCGAGGTCCCGTCTCCTCGCCCCTCCACGGAGGACTCGGAGGTACCTATGCAACTCGGGGCCTCCATGTCCCCTCGACAACGTAGGGAGTTTCGCAGAATGAATGGTCTCTGCTTCTACTGTGGGGACGACAAGCATCTACTGAACACCTGTCCCAGGCGCAAGAATAAGAAGCCGGAAAACTTCCGCGCCTAAGTGATCATCGGGGAGGTCACTTGGGCGCACAGGTATTTCCCGTTAATGTGAAACGCAATAAAATTTTGCTTCCCTTTCAGGTCTCGTTTGCTGGCCGGTCTGCCACGGGCAGTGCTTTCGTGGATTCTGGCTCATCTGCTAATATCATGTCTGTGGAATTTGCTATGTCTCTAAAGATGCCTTGTATTGATTTACCTTATCCTATCCCTGTAGTAGGAATCGACTCAACTCCCCTTGCTAATGGTTATTTTACTCAGCATACTCCTGTTTTTGAACTCCTGGTTGGCTCCATGCATTTGGAGCAGTGCTCTGTACTGGTGATGCAGGGATTATCGTCTGATCTGGTTTTAGGCCTTCCCTGGTTGCAGTTGCATAATCCCACGTTTGATTGGAATACTGGGGATCTCACCAAATGGGGTAGTGAATGTCTTATGTCATGTCTTTCTGTTAACTCTATTTCTCCCCGGGAGGAGGTAAACACGCTTCCTGAGTTTGTTCAGGACTTCGCCGATGTGTTTTCCAAGGAGGCCTCCGAGGTGTTGCCCCCCCATAGAGATTACGATTGCGCTATCGATTTGGTGCCTGGTGCCAAGCTTCCTAAGGGTAGGATATTTAATCTCTCTTGTCCTGAACGTGAAGCTATGAGGGAGTATATCCAAGAATGCCTGGCCAAGGGTTTCATTCGCCCCTCGACTTCTCCTGTAGGTGCTGGCTTCTTCTTCGTGGGGAAGAAGGATGGTGGTCTTAGGCCGTGCATTGATTATCGTAACCTGAATAAGGTCACCGTAAGGAACCAGTACCCACTTCCTTTGATTCCGGATCTTTTTAATCAGGTTCAGGGAGCCCAATGGTTTTCTAAGTTCGATCTACGGGGGGCATATAACCTTATCCGCATCAAAGAGGGGGATGAGTGGAAAACTGCGTTCAACACACCCGAGGGTCATTTCGAATACCTGGTCATGCCCTTTGGGTTGTGTAATGCCCCTGCTGTCTTCCAGAATTTTATTAATGAAATCCTGAGAGAGTACCTGGGTAATTTTCTTGTTGTGTACCTTGATGACATACTGGTGTTTTCCAAGGACTGGTCCTCCCACGTGGAGCATGTCAGGAAGGTGCTCCAGGTCCTTCGGGAGAATAATCTGTTTGCTAAGACTGAAAAATGTGTCTTTGGGGTACAGGAGATACCATTTTTAGGGCAAATCCTCACTCCTCATGAATTCCGCATGGACCCTGCCAAGGTTCAAGCTGTGGCGGAATGGGTCCAACCTGCCTCCCTTAAGGCGTTACAGTGTTTTTTAGGGTTCGCCAACTATTACAGGAGATTTATTGCCAACTTCTCGGTCGTCGCTAAGCCTCTTACGGACCTTACCCGCAAGGGTGCTGATGTCCTCCATTGGCCCCCTGAGGCCGTTCAGGCCTTTGAGACTCTCAAGAAGTGCTTTATCTCGGCCCCCGTGCTGATTCAGCCCAACCAAGAGGAGCCATTTATTGTGGAGGTTGACGCTTCCGAGGTGGGAGTGGGGGCCGTCTTGTCCCAGGGTACCAGCTCCCTCACCCATCTCCGCCCCTGTGCTTACTTCTCTAGGAAGTTTTCGCCCACGGAGAGTAACTATGATATTGGAAACCGCGAACTTCTAGCCATTAAATGGGCTTTTGAGGAGTGGCGGCACTTCCTGGAGGGGGCCAGACAACAGGTAACGGTCCTTACGGATCACAAGAATCTGGTTTTCCTAGAATCGGCCCGGAGGCTTAATCCTAGACAAGCTCGGTGGGCACTATTCTTTACCAGATTTAATTTCTTGGTTACCTATAGGGCTGGGTCCAAGAATATTAAGGCTGATGCTCTGTCACGTAGTTTCATGGCCAATCCTCCTTCCGAGAAGGATCCTGCTTGTATTTTACCCCCTGGTATAATCGTCTCTGCCACGGATTCTGATTTAGCTTCTGATATCGCGGCTGATCAGGGTGCAGCTCCCGGGAACGTCCCTGGGGACAAACTGTTTGTTCCCCTGCAATACCGGCTGAGGGTACTCAGGGAAAACCATGACTCCGCTCTATCTGGTCATCCTGGCATCTTGGGCACCAAACACCTCATTACCAGAAACTATTGGTGGCCTGGGTTGCCTAAAGATGTTAGGGCTTACGTCGCCGCTTGTGAGGTTTGCGCTAGGTCCAAAACCCCTAGGTCCCGACCTGCGGGCCTACTACGTTCCTTGCCCATTCCCCAGAGACCTTGGACCCATATCTCCATGGATTTTATCACCGATTTGCCTCCATCTCAGGGCAAGTCGGTGGTGTGGGTGGTAGTCGACCGCTTCAGCAAGATGTGCCACTTTGTGCCCCTTAAGAAGCTACCTAACGCCAAGACGTTAGCTTCTTTGTTTGTGAAACACATCCTGCGTCTCTGTCGTTTCTGACAGAGGGGTACAATTTGTTTCCTTATTTTGGAGAGCTTTTTGTAAAAAGTTGGAGATTGATCTGTCCTTCTCCTCCGCCTTCCATCCCGAAACTAATGGCCAAACGGAAAGGACCAACCAATCCCTGGAACAATATTTAAGGTGTTTCATCTCTGACTGTCAATTCGATTGGGTCTCATTCCTTCCCCTTGCTGAATTTTCCCTGAATAACCGGGTCAGTAACTCGTCAGGGGTCTCCCCGTTTTTCTGTAATTTCGGGTTTAACCCAAGGTTCTCCTCCGTCTCCCCTGGTTGTTCCAATAATCCTGAGGTAGAGGATGTTCATCGGGAACTGTGCACTGTCTGGGCCCAGGTTCAGAAGAACCTAGAGGCGTCCCAGAGCGCACAAAAGATTCAGGCGGATAGTAGACGTTCTGCTAACCCCCGGTTTGTCGTCGGGGATTTGGTCTGGTTGTCGTCCAGGAACTTGCGCCTTAAGGTCCCGTCCAGGAAGTTTGCTCCCCGATTTATTGGACCTTATAAGATCATTGAAGTCCTCAACCCTGTATCCTTCTGTCTGGAGCTCCCCCCATCCTTTCGCATACATGACGTCTTCCATGCCTCCCTCCTTAAACGCTGCTCCCCGTCCTGGTCCCCCTCGAGGATACCTCCTGTTCCCGTTCTCACCCCTGAGGGGGTTGAATTCGAGGTGGCCAAGATTATGGACAGTAGGATGGTCCAGGGCTCCCTCCAGTACCTGGTCCATTGGAGAGGATACGGGCCGGAGGAGAGGACTTGGGTACCTGCCCGGGATGTTCACGCTGGGGTATTGATCAGGAGGTTCCACCTTCTCTTCCCCACTAAACCGGGTCCCCTTAGTAAGGGTCCGGTGGCCCCTCATAAAAGGGGGAGTACTGTTAGGGATCTGCCAGGTACTTCATCTAGGTATACTCCTGGGATTAATCAGTCCACACCTGAGGCCAGACCTGTTCGACTGACACCATCTCCCACCAACCAGGGTGGCAGGCTCAGGAGTGGGAGAGCCTATCGCGGCCTGGTCTGTCGGAGTTAGCTCCGCCCCCTGTCCTTTATTACCTGCCCTGTTCTCTCCTTCAGTGCTTGTAATTCTTTTGGATTCCTGGCCCCACTGCTGCTTGCTCCAGCCTGCTTCTGCCGTGCTTCTGCCTTGCTGCAGTTCTGCTTGACCTGCTTTGCTTTGCCCCTGGCTTGCTTCTGTCTCCGTGCCCGCTCGGGTGGACTCACTTCGTCCTGGTCCTGACTGTTCGTTCGCCGCTCCGTTTCCTCGTGGCGTTCCGTGGCTACTGCCCCTTCCCCTGCGTGTTCCCTGTTTGTTTTCCTGTGCACTTAGACAGCGTAGGGACCGCCGCCCAGTTGTACCTCGTCGCCTAGGGCGGGTCGTTGCAAGTAGGCAGGGACAGGGCGGTGGGTAGATTAGGGCTCACTTTCCCTTCACCTCCTTCCTGCCATTACACAGGTAGACGAAAAATAGAGAAAATTGCCTCCAGCTCACCTTATTTAGCTAGCTTGCTTGCTTAGATAACTCCGCACGGACCCTCGTGTCGGCTCACGACAGATAGACAATGGCAAAGAAGAAGAGATGGATCCAGCGTAGATGTATGTAAAATAGAAACTAATTCCAAGTTTAATTAATCGAAAATCTAAAAATCAGGACTTCGTTAGGGATGTAGAATCCTGAGGTGTAAGGAGAAAATATCATAAGTAGAATGAGCCTACGCGTTTCTGACGCTTCCTGCGTCCTTAGTCATTCTGACGCTTCTGCTACAAGTACATTCTTGGTTTCATCTTTCCAGAGAATCTTGTTTCAGGACCGGGCGATCTGGGCGACCGTTCTATTGAGTGTGAGGTATCTTAAGATAAACCCTCTGTATTTACAACCCTGAAGACTTCTCTTGACTGTAGCCTGTGACAATGACACGCCGACCTCCACCAGAGTCTTAGTGACTTTACTAGATGTTGTGAAGGGAAATAATTCTGTGATCATCCACTTTAGTTTTCCTCTGGGGCCTTCAAGGCCTTTTGGTGTTGCGGAGCTCGCCAGAGTACTCCTTGTTTTTAAGACTATACCACAGTGTTGATTTGGCCGCTCCTTTTGTTTTTTCAGTCTGACGATGGCTGCCTGGTCTTGCATTGACACATCTTTGGACGCATATTGAAAGTTCCCTAGAACAGCAATCTTATGCAAAATAAATACTTGGTATCAACTCCAGACCTTTTATCTCTTTAATTTCTCATGAAATATCGACAGAACACCCTGCCATGAAACTGCTTATCAGTGAAATGTCCCATAAATTTTGAGCCTAAAGCCTCTTTTACACGGCTCAATTATTTGGCAAACGAGCGCTCATGTGATCGCTTGTTCCCGATTTATTGTAAAGAAAGGCAACGATCAGCCGATGAAAGAGCAAACGCTCGTTCTTCAGCTCATCGTATCGTTTATGCAGCAAGAAAAAATATTGTTGTCGGCAGCACATCTCCCGGTGTAAACGAGCGCCGTCTGAAAACGAGCGATCGTACTAACGAGCCCTCATCTCCATACATAGCTCCTTGAGAAAGAAGCAAACGAGCGCCGATCAACGAGCTGTCTTGTTGATCGGCACTCGTTTACACGGCCCATGTCGTGCCGTGTAAGAGGAACCTTAATGGTTAGTGCAATATTTTTGTAAAAACCCCGTGATCAATTCTGAAAGTCTACCTTTCCGTCACATCTTTATTGATTTGCTTTACATCCATTGTGGTGGTCTATAGAGGCTAAATTATGGAAATCGTCCCAATACTAAGACCTGACTGTATATGTGACATACTCCAGTGACCTCATGCTTTTCGATGGTCACAGTACTCTTTCGTGATTTTTAGTATTCTTATAATTTACTTAGTGTTACAACTTTATAAGGATCTACCTGCCCTATGCTATTTTTTAAGAAGAAGGAACAATACCTTCATTTACATTACTATTTACGTTGAAATGTAGCGTGACCGTATAATTATTCACAGTTTTGCTGGTGAAATATCACGGGTGCTAACGGAAAGAGTCATTATACGTGGTGATATATTTCCCTGGAAGTCAAGTAACATTGACAAATGCGTTGACCTTTCCTACGTCATTTGAAGGCAGTGAAATTACTCGCTTGTTAATTGTCTATTTTTCTTTGTAGCTCACCCGTCACGGAAATCAGAATCCCCAGCTCTCCGTAGATCATCATAAAGAAGACGGCCGGCTTTGTTCCCATTAAGTAATTAAGAAGTTTTATCATTAAAATGATATGAACATTGCTTGTTTCTAAAAAGAGAGCGCAAATGTAAGGCATGAAGAATAAGTCAAGAACAAGTCAGTGTGATTCTTGGAGGCAATGAGACCAAAGAAAAGCTTCAAGACATGAGCCATTGCATAATAAAAAATTAATTTATTTCCAATCTCGTAAAACTGGAAGCCATTGAACGGTTCATCGTGCATATTCAGAAGCACAATTGAATCAATGCATGAGGAATCCTAACAATTTCCAACCCTATTAGGACAAGTTTAGTGATTACATTTGGCACATAATATCTGTCGGCGTCATGCATATTTATGAAATCAAAGATTAGCTTGTGATTCAGAACAACTGGAAATAAAATTGTTCTCATCCGGAAGGTGTTTTATGCTTTTGATTGACAACTGATTAGTATCTTTAAATGTGATAAACATAACAAAATGACAATAAGGCCTTATTCACACGAACGTGTGTTACGTCCGTGCTACGTGTGTGAAAATTACACGCGTCGCACGGACCTATGTTAGTGAATGGGGCCGTTCAGACAGTCCGTGATTTTCACGTAGCGTATGTTCCCTGCGTAAGACTCACGACATGTCCTATACTTGGCCGTTTTTCGCGCATCACGCACCTGTTGAAGTAAATGGGTGCGTGAAAATCCCGCACGGCAAACGGAAGCACTTCCGTGTGCCGCGCGTGATTCTCGCTACCGTAGCAAAATAAATGAATGAAACAAGAAAAGCACCTCCTGGTTTTATGTTTGTAAACATAAAAACAGAGTGTCATCACGCTGCCATATGCCATATGCCATATGCAAAGAAATTACGCAGGCACGCATCACATACTGATGCCACACGGAACTGACACGTTCGTGTGAATAAGGCCGGGTTTACACGAACGTGTGCGTTTTGTGCCCGCAAAAAAGGCGGTGTTTTGCGTGCGCAAAAGGCACTTAACAGCTCCGTGTGTCATCACCATATGATGCGCGGCTGCGTGATTTTCGCGCAGCCGCCATCATTATGACACTCCGTTTGGATGTTTGTAAACAGAAAAGCACGTGGTGCTTTTCTGTTTTCATTCATACTTTGACTGCTGTTGCGCGAATCACGCGCGTCCCATGGAAGTGCTTCCGTGTGACATGCGTGGTTTTCACGCACCCATTGACTTCAATGGGTGCGTGATGCGCGAACAGCGCACAAATATAGGACATGTCGTGAGTTTTTTGCAGTGGACTCACGCTGCGCAAAACTCACGGACTGTCTGCACTGCCCCATAGACTAACATAGGTCCGTAAAACACGCGTGAAAATCACGTGCGTTGCATGAACATAATACACGTTCGTGTAAACAAGCCCTAAGGCCTAAGGGTATGTTCACATGGCCGAAAACACCCGAAAAACGGCCGAAAAATCGGAAGCAGAACGTCTCCAAACACCTGCCCATTGATTTCAATGGGAAAACGGCGTTCTGTTCCGACGGAGTGTTTTTCGCATAAAAAAACGGCTGCGAAAAACAAGTGCAGGACACTTCTTCTGACGATTTTGGAGCCGTTTTCCATAGACTATTGAAAAGAGCTCCAAAAACGGCCGGAAAAAACGCAGCGAAAATCGCGAGTGGCACAAAAAACGTCTGAAAATCAGGAAGTGTTTTCTCTTGAAAACAGCTCCGTATTTTGAGAAGTTTTTGACTCTGCGTGTGAACATACCCTAAAGCTTCCATTTGGGAATAAAAGTGCCCCTGTTTGTTGCCAAGCAATAGAGTGAACCCTTCTAAAATAAATCCTGCATCTCATATACTGTATTTCTCTGTACAATAAAACCTCCATGGTTAAACATAATAAAGAAATCAGTTGTTTGCACATAAAGATGTACCAGGTGAATGGCGGACACAGGCAGGGAAATGATAGCATCCCTACTGGGCTAGAGCAGTGAAAGGGTTAAAGGGGTTTTCCAGTTAGAAAAAATTAATGGCCTATCCTCAGGCTAGGCCATCAATATCTTATTAGTAGAGGTCTGATCGGCTGTTTTGAAGGGGCCAAGGAGTTCGTACGATTGCTGCTTCCCTTACATTCCTGTCACTGCTCATACTGGGAATCGCCGCTACAAGTGTGTATGCGATCCTCGGTATGGAGCAGGTAAGGAATGAAGGGGAAGCAGCACTCGCATAAGTACCGCAGCCACTTTAATACAGCTAATCGACGGGGGTTCCAAAAATCGGACCCCCGCCAATCAGATATTAATATCCTATCCTGTGCATAGGCCATCAATTTCTTGTAACTGGAAAAGCATTTTACTGGGAACATCACAGGTGGACTAGGAGAGTGAAGGCATTAATGGCAACATCTCTGGCAGTCTATGGCAGTAAAGGGGTTAATGATAACATTCCTGTTGGTCTAGGGTAATGAAGCCATTAGTAATGACATTCCTGGTGGTTTAGGGCAGTAAAGGGGTTAATTATAACATCACTGGTCGGCTAGGGCAGTGAAAAGATTAATGATAACATCCCTGGTGGTTCAGGGTAGTGAAGCAGTTTATAATGATATTCCTTGGAAATCCCTATCGGCAAAATTAGAGATGTGACCTGGGATTACCAAGTGGATGGACTGTTTTAAGGTAAAGATCAAACAATCCCTTAGATTCCGCCCCTGGCCGTACAACAAATTTAATTTTGACAGTGGGTCCACTTTTTGTCCTGTCTGTGACAATTTCTATGCGCTTCTAAGAGATGCCCAAGCATTAAAGAAGAACTCCACTTTTTTTTTTTTTTTATTGCACCCTCCATTTGTACATTGGTGTTTCAGTGCGGTGCTGTGTGCAGAAATACCTACCGATCCCCGCATCTTGTCTTTTAAGGGTCCAGCGACGCTCACGTGATCTTCCCTCTGACTTGTCCAGAGTCACTGTGCTTTTGAATAAACCGGAACTCAGGCTCTCAATGCATTCCTATGGGAGCCGGAACGAGGCCAGAACGAGGCTCCATAGGAATGCATTGAGAGCCTGAGTTCCAGTTTATTCAAAAGCACAGAATAAATCTTGCTTAAAAGTCCGTAAGTCTTATAGTCGGCAGTCAAGGGACCGGGCTGTGCCGGGCCCCCTGAGCACTTCTTACTTAACCCCTTCCCGACCCATGACATGCCAGCACATCATGGAGCGGGGGGGGGATGATGTTTAGAGCGGGCTCACGCGCTGAGCCTGCTCACTACACTCCAGGTGTCAGCTGTGTTTTACAGCTGACACTCTGCTCTAACGACCAGGAACAGCGATCACGCTGTTTCTGGCCATTTAACTAGTTAAATGCCGCCGTTAATAGCGACTGCGGAATTTATAGGAGATTTTCCGTGAAGGACATTTATGACAGATCCATAAATGTCATAAATGTCATATAGATGCAGGTCGCACCTCTGGGACCCGCACCTATCTCTAGAACGGGGCCCCCTAATCCCCATTCTAGCTTTGTGCACTCTCCCGGCCAATTAATGATTACAGAAGCAGCGTAGCATGTGAGCTACGCTATTTCCGTAACTCCCATAGAACTGAATAGTGATTATGGAAACAGCGTAGCTCGCATACTACGCTGCTTTCATAACTGCCATTCACTACTATGGGTGTTACAAAAACAGCGTAGCTCAGCGAGTTATGCTGTTTCCGTAACTCATCCATGTATTGCAGTGTATTGTACTGTTAAAGTCCCCTAGGGGAACTAATAAAATGTGTAAAAAGAAAAAGGTAGATACATTTTTACAGTGTAAAAAAAAATAAAAAAATATTAAAAGTTAAAAAAAACAACAAAAAAATACAAAAAATTGGTATAGCTGCGTTAGTAAAAGTCTGAACTATTACATTATACATTACAGTGAACGGCATAAAAAAACTAAAATTGAAAACAAAATTGTTGTTTTTTTGGTCACCTTAGTGCTAACAAAAATGAAATAAAAAGTGATCAAAAAAATCGTATGTACCAAAAAATGGTGCCAATATAAACTACAGCTCGTAATGCAAAAAATAATGAAGAAATATAAAACCTATGGCTCTTAGAATGAGGTGATATAGTCTTTTCTTTGTAAAACTTTTGTTGTCCAAAACTTGGGTGTGTCTTAGTCCGAAAAATACGGTAATTGTTAAATATGTTACAGACATGAAAAAAAAAGGAAATAAAAAATGCAAATTCAGTTTTCATTTTTTTTTTCTTTACAAATAACACATTGTAAAATACAATCTGTAATCTTTATTCACCCTCACATTGAAGCGACAGGATATTTTTTTTCTGCGGAATTGTTACTATCTAAAGGCTTCAGTTATTTTTCTCTCCCATTTCATGTGTTTTATTAAATTGCATTGATCCAACTGCTCATTCCGCTTCTTCCATCAATCGCTCATATTTAATAATTAGTTATATAACAAACAACTCGGAGGCTTTAAGAGACAGCGCCTGATCCAAATTCTACAACCTTCTTATCAAAATATTGAATGTTAATATGTTGGTCCGGCAAAGCTGCTAAATTAATTTTCTCAGTCAATATTTGGTGCGGATTGATGGAAGTAAATTCACAAAATAACTTCAGTTTTGTCTGAAATAGGAATTTATAGAATGGTTTATTAAACATTGATTTTTCATATTTTTTTTAAGCAGACAAAGCCAAATATTTAGACTATATATCTAAGGTCATTTTTACCATAACATTTTATTTTTGTTTGATTATTAGATGTAAGAAAAATAATTTGTTTAATTTTTTTTATGTTGTAGCAATTATACATTTTCTTTGGGCAGTCAAATTGTAGGGAAACGCTTCCTTCTTGCATTATCTTTATATAACAGTGCAGCAGTGGTCTGTGCTTTATGGCAGCTGCGATGAATAGGAGCTGATGTTCAGAAAAGTGTCCAGAGACTAAAACAGTCTCAAGGAAGAGATTGACAATGATAAGGGGGGAAAAAAGAGATACACCGAGCGTTTCTCTGGGGTAATGCCGCAGAAACAGGGTGGTCAGTGATAGCACTAGTGGGTATGTGTGGAATACACTCACCTTTTGGAGTTGTGCTAGTTGATCGCCACAACTCGATCATCAAGCATATGGAGCCTTGATGCTCCATGTATAGGCAGTCTGCTGGCCCTCAGAGTGGACACCGGCAGCTGGAGAATCAGCCGGAGTCGATGTGGGGAAGAGGTTCCAAATTATTTTGAAAAAATAATCACTCTTAGAAGAAGGCGCTCCTGTGCTAGTGTGAAGGATTGGACCAAATGCCCAGTCGAGGCAGAATATCACAATGCGTAGAAATGTATTTCTTTAAAAAAGACATGTGTAGTAAAACAACCTATGTCACAGAAACTACGCGTTTCGACCACAAACTAAGTTCTTCATCAGGCTTGTAGAATGATGGAAAAAATGCTCTCCTTAAATACCCACTTTGACCAGGAACCACTTCTGGGTCAAAGGTGCGGGTGACAGTCCAGAGTGGGAGTGGTGTATTCCTGTCACTTCATCGGTATCGATAAAAAGTTAAACAACAATAAAAAGATGATAAAATAAGAATGCAGCACATATACATTAAAAAAACAATGCTCAATGCGAAAAAATGCAGAAATTATTTAATTATCGAGGTGGACTATTACCGTTCATTTTAATGTACTTATATTCAATGACAAATATTTTTGCTGATATGTATAAATTCCTCTGATTCAAAACATAGTTGTACTTTTATGTTTCTCACAACGAAACCATAGGGAAATACAGATTATATGTTCCATGATCTGCGTCATGAGCGTCACTGTTGCTGAAAGCGCTGGACAGCTCCATGGGTTACAATTGGGCGTGTATGTCGGGAAACTCTATGTTGCTGAAAGTTTGGGCAGCTCCCTCTTAGTCAAGTAAAAAGTCTCCACGAGGGGGCGCTCTTGGTTTTAAAATTCATATATAAAAGCATAATGTAGCCAAATAGCAACTCTAGGTGGAATGGAAGAGTTATTTCAGGTCTCATCCGAACTAAAGGGTACTTCCAACTCGCAATATATATTATATATATATATATTCAATTTCATGATAAAAACTAGGGATTATCAAAAAATTTATAGCTTTCCAGGTTATAAATAATTAAATGAATATTCCATGATAAGGAGGAATTGTTTGTCCTCTGCATTGGTGAATGAATATTCAAGATCATACGGTCTCAATACTCTCATTTAGACCATCGGGAATGAGGGTATGAAGTTTGAAGATCCAAAAAGACTCCCGTTTGTTCAGCAAAGCTCCACGATCGTGAGTATCCTTTACTATGGTTTCTATTGGTGTCATTTTTACCTTCTCAAAATTAGATTTATGATGCAAAAAAAGATGTCTGGATAGGCTATGTTTCAAAAAAACAATTTTCATGTTGCGTCTATGGCCATTTAGTCTACAACGTAATTTCTGTGTTGTGCGTCCAACGTACTGAATACCACACTATTTTGCCTAAAGGTCTATCTTTTTGCCCAGTACCAAAGGCTGACGACTTTCAGATCTTTTTAGATCTCAATCATTTTTTTACAAAACTCATGCTGCAGAGGCACTTTGCTATAGAAAAAAAAAAAGAAATATATAGAAGAAGTGAATACCATAACAGCCCCAACAAGTTACATCCATCTACCCATTCAAGGGAAGTCGAAATTTTACCCCTTGTATCATAGGCAAAATTATCTGGAGACATTCTATGCGCTTGTCTCGAATGATCTAAAAAATACTATCAAAATCATACCTTTACACTACAATTTGAATAGGAAAGAACTAGCAGCCCTAAAAGGGCTCAAAGAAAATGTAGGCCTAGTGATCAAAGCGGCCAACAAATGAGGGGGAATAGTGGTCCAAAATAGGGAAGAATATGAGAAAGAGGCCAAGAGGATATTATCAGACACATTATGTTATCAGGTACTAAAAGAAGACCCCACCATCATTTATAAAAAAGGATTTTGACACACTCATGGAACAGGCATACTCTAAGGGGCTCATTAATAAAAGAGAAAAAAACTTTTTATCAGTAGAGAACCTAACAACACCTTTTCTCTACCACCTCCCCAAGGTGCACAAAGATAAGAAAAACCCTCTGGGGTGACCTATTTTATCGGGGATCAATTTACTGACTTATCAACAATCCCATTTTATTGATTTCCACCTGCAGGATTTGGTGACTAAATTACCTTCTTATTGGAAAGACTCCACCAGTTTAATTAGAGATCTCAAGGCACAAAGGTGGAGGAATGATTAAAAAAAATTTAACACTCGATGTGACATCTTTATATTCCAACATCGAACACAAATTAGGTCTAGAGGCCATCAGATATTATCTATATAATGAAGGAATTATGCCCAAGGAGCAGAGCAATTTTCTATTTGAAAGCCTGGAATTTATCCTGACGAAGAATATCTTCAAATCTAAAGATAAGCTTTACTATCAAATCAAAGGAACGGCGATGGGAACTAGGGTTGCCCCGAGCTACGCTAACCTGTTCATGGGTCGCTTCGAGACCCTACATATTATGGATGGACACAAATATAATGACAGAATTGTTTATTCCAAAAGGTATATCGATGACCTGTTCCTTTTATGGGCAGGGTCGATGGGGGAGGCGTCAATGTTTATAGAGGGTTTGAATCAGAATAATTAGGGACTTAAATTCACCCCCACATTATCCAGAACTAAGATAGTGTTCCTGGACCTTGAAATAGGTCACAGTAAGAATTTCTTCACCACCAAAACCCATTTCAAGGAAGTAGACACTAATAGTTTCCTTCATTTTAAAAGTGCCCATTATAAAAAATTGACCAGTAATATCCCATTTAGTCAGTATAGAAGGGTACGAAAAAACTGCTCTTCAATATCCAGGTATAAGGCACAATCAAAGATATTGGATAAGAGATTTAGGGATAAAGCTTACCCAAAAACCTTAATAAAATGTATGTATAAAGACAATTTATCTATACCACAAGAGCAGTGTCTAGGAATAGGAACCATTCCTAAAAAAAAGAGCGAAGGAGGTGAAAATTTTTAGCGGAAACTTTATCACTACATTTACTGCTTGGGAATAAATTAATTAGAAATTCCTTAAATAAACACTGGGGAATTTTACTCAAAGATCCTATATTGAACAAATGTATTCCCCAAAAGCCATGCATTACTTTTAGACATGGGAGAACCATTAAAAATATTATAGCTCCCAGTAGACCTAAAATAGTAAAAAAATCCACAAAAAAAACATACAGTTCTTTCCCCAGATCAGAGGAGTTTTCAGGTGTAGGAAGAAACAATGCCTGTGCTGTAACAATATAAAACCTAAGAGTAAAACTATCATATCGTATACAACTAAAGAGGAATTCAAGATCAAGACCTTTTTAAATTGTAGTTCAGATTATATCATCTATGTGATTGAGTGCGAGTGTGGTATTCAGTACGTTGGACGCACAACACAGACATTACATTGTAGACTAAATGGCCATAGACACAAAACGTAAATTGGTTTTATGAAACATAGCCTATCCAGACATCTTTTTTTTCATCATAAATATAATTTTGAGAAGGTAAAAATTACACCAATAGAAAGCATAGTAAAGGATACTCACGATCGTGGAGCTTTGCTGAACACACGGGAGTCTTTTTGGATCTTCAAACTACATACCCTCACTCCGGATGGTTTAAATGATAGTATTGAGACAGTATGATCTTGAATATTCACTAACCAATGGAGAGGACAAACAATTCCTCCTTATCATCGAATATTCATTTTAGTTATTTATAACCTGAAAAACGACACATTTTTAGATGGTCCAAAGCTCGATTATTAATTGCGAGTTAGAACTACCCTTTAGTTCGGATGAGACCTGAGATAACTATTCCATTCCACCTAGAGTTGCTATTTGGCTACATTATGCTTTTATATATGAATTTTAAAACCAAGAGCGCCCCCTCGTGGAGTCTTTAAACTCAACTAAGGGGCAGCTGTCCCAACTTTCAGCAACATAGAGTTTCCCGACATACACACCCAATTGTAACCCATGGAGCTGTCCAGCACTTTCAGCACTTCAGAGAAGCGTCCCCTGACAACAGTGACGCTCATGCCGCAAATCATGTAACATATAATCTGTATTTCCATATGGTTTAATTCTAAGAAACATAAAATACAACTATGTTTTGAATCAGAGGAATTTATACATATCAGCAAAAATATTTGTCATTGAATATAAGTATATGAATATAAGTACATTAAAATGAACGGTAATAGTCCACCTCGAACTATAATTTCTGCATTTTTTAGATAATTTGAACATTGTTTTATAATGTATATGTGCTGCATTCTAATTTTATCATCTTTTTATTGTTGTTTAACTTTTTATCGATACCGATGAAATGACGGGAATACACCACTTCCACTATGGACTGTCACCCGCACCTTTGACCCAGAAGTGGTTCCTGGTCAAAGTGGGTATTTAAGGAGAGCATTTTTTCCATCATGGTCGAAACGCATAACTTCTGTGACATATGTTGTTTTACTACACATATATTTTTTAAAGAAATAAATTTCTACTCATTGTGATATTCTGCCTCGACTGGGAATATGGTAAAAATCCTTCACACTAGCGCAGGAGCGCTTTCTACTAAGAGTGATTATTTTTTCAAAATCATAAGGAAGAGATTGAGTATAACTCCTAACCCAGAGACCAGGGAGTGAGAGTGAAGCTGTATTCAGAGCCTTATATGTATATATAGTGTATAATGTTACTATCCTGTCCTATTTAGGCCTCTAGCAGTATAATAGAGCTGTCATTAACTCCCCTGTCCTCTAATGATAATAAGCTGTCTCTGCTCATTCTGTCCCAGTCTACACAGCAAAGCTGAAAAGTGATGAACAAATGACAACCTATTGTATGACCAAACGTCTAATGTGAAAACTGGAATATTTTGGGACTTTTTTTATATGGACATATAAGGATGGTGAACTATACCCCCATTTACAGCCTATGGCTTGTCCATATATTCTTTTGTAAATAGTTGCCTGTTGCTTTAAAAGGATTGCAAAGTTGCTGATAGACTTTTCAGGTGTTTATTGGTTATGCTGTGTTGCACTGTATATACGTTATTTTTGTCTTGCATGTTTGCTGGAAGGACAGGCCGTGATGCTCTGTGGCACTTTTATATATGCAGTGGTGTCGCTGTGCGTGCTACCAATATTTCTCTGAGGGACACTGATAGGGAATTGTGGAGGGCTGGCTGGACCCCGGATGAGCCTTGTGTTAACAGAAGATGGAGCAATGTGACACTGAAACACTGCACCACCACGGTCTGTGAAGTGCATAGACCATGACCAGATCACCATAGTAAGTGGGTTAGTCTGATGCAAGGGTGGTAAGCCAGAGATTGGGAGATATGATGAGGGCCTATGCAAAGCTGGATGGAGGTCGGCTGCTGGGAAATGAGCAGATCCTTAGAAAGAATCAGTAAAACTGCGTTGTTGAGCGGAGTCAGAGGTAGGTCTCACGGAATAGATGAGCTATTAAGAGACCATTAGGGTCTAGGGACTGATAGAGGTAGACCGTTGTTGAGGGTGTCTTGCTAGGACTTCATGCAGGCCATTGCTGAAGCAATGATGGCTATGTGCATTGTCGGCCGTAGTAGATAGCTTTGAGAAGTCTGTTTGGGTCTGTGTAGGAAATCATCCCTGGGTGTGGAAGTCAGTGGACAGGTGAGCGGTACTGTGCTCAAACCCTGGGGAGACTGTATTGGGCCCTTGTTGGGGAGTAGGAGGATCCCTGTGTTGATGGGTAGGTGAGGAAGCTGCAGTACAGTGAGGACTGTTTTCCCTATAGGCCTAATATATGGCCTAATAGGTGCAGTCCTGGATTAGGCTGGACTGATGGAGTAGTCAGTGGGTGCTAGAGCGTGGTAGGAGCCCTGGAGAGTCAGGATCCTGGAAGGAAGGCTGCCTTCATCACCTAAAAGCTGGAAGAGAATAAGTAGATCTAAGACCTTGTCTAAGAGCTCTATGTGGAAGTGCCTGTGAGGCGTGATTGAAACAGTTACGTTAAGAGAAAAGAGAGTGCCCCTAAAAAATGTAACCCCTGTGAGTCAGGAAGCGGTGGCAGGGTGACACTGAGCTGTGGCAGCTAGGCATAACCCTTGATATTTAGGGGACCATGGTCCAATCGTATAGACAAAAACATCTGAAATTCAGGGATAGCACCAGAGGGAAGGACCAGGTCTTAGAGGACAAGGTCAACTTGTGGCAATGAAGCACCCTAAGAGCAAGGACTGAGGGAGACATTGGTAATCTGAAGAAAAGGCGGGAAAACTGTGAGAGAGGTCTGAAGCAACATAGTCTGGGGGTGGTCTCTGGGAGACAAGCAGTGGCGTGTAAAAAGAAGCAGGTCTAGTTAAATAAGTCTTTCAATTGATTAGACATTTTGTAATATTTTTGAAACTGTGCCACTTTATGTGTTGTAACCACCAAGATTGTGTGCCTCTTCTTAGGCCTCATGCACACGACCGTAGCCATGTGCACGGCTGTGATTTTCGGGTCGAACGGCCGCGGAGTGTCACCAGCTGGCCGCCCGCAAATCACGGGCTGTGCATTTCAATGAGCCTGCGGCAATGCACGGACTGTGGAAACCACGGTCGTGTGCATGGGCCCATAGAAATGAATGGGACCTTAATTCACCCCTGGATTATCAGGGGAATTGCGGCCGCAAAAGCGAATTCATGTGCATGGGGCCTTAGAGTTAACCGATAAGCTTATTGTGCCTTTAAAAAAATAAAAAATACCCATAATGCTTTGTGTGCTGCTGTACTTGCAGTTGTGTTAGTAAAGTTGGACTGTTAAAACTTGGCTTAGCCTGTGATTCTCATTTCTTAAAGGGGAACCACTCGGGTAACCCTACGTGACAGACATATTAGAACTCCTATATTGACTATGAGACTCCTGAGGTCCATCTTGGTGGGGTTAGTGGACGGCCTGTGCCAGTTGGCCTCCAGCAGCTTTGAAGAACATGAATGCCATATACTCCATGGCAAAATTATCCTGTTACTACAACGTCTCAATTCCTTAAACGTAATATCAGCTGAAGTACAATATAATATCCTTCACCAACAAAGGCTTTTCTCAGTAGGGGCGACCTTGACATTTATGTTTAGCTCATAAGCAGTCAAATATTTCATTATTCTTAAGTGTTGTACATTCAGTACAGCTATTTTTTTCCAATCAAATATTAATGCGTATGTTTCACTCCCAACCAATCCTGACACACACTTATATTTATTGAACAACTTCCCGTTATAATCACTGAGGCGGAATAGAACATTTTCGCTTTCTGTACGAGAGCGCTTTGTATTCACGGTATTTTTTCGATAGGAGTATACTTTAATAAACTGTAAGAAATTGGTAATATGTCATTTACTTTTTCCCCTCTGAAATATAATGGCTTATATTACGGAACAATAAAAGAACTATGAGCTCAACATAACATTATTTTATTTACTTTGGAAGTGAAAAAGTTGAAATACATTTGTGATACAATACATGTAATTCTAAAGCTAAAACTTGACTTTTATAGAGGATTTGTCGTGGTTCTTCTAAGGCCACTTTTCGATGACCATAATATGGTCGCATATTCAACCTGCAGCACCCTGACACCACACAGTTCTACTGGATGGCCCCTAGATCACCATAGAACCCTATAGGTTTTAAGAGGGGTTGTTACACCCTGTCCACATGCCCTATTAAAGACTATGGACTTCATAGAAGGTGGGGTACACCTGTATGTGCCAGAACGGAGAGCTGCTCCGGCGGACTGGTGCATCCTTGCATTACATGGCCATTCAGGAGAAATGTGTGGCTGGCCGCAGCTTCTCCCGGCACAAACAGCTGATCGCCAGGGGTCAGAGAAACCTGTCCCACATTGATCCGATTTAAAAAAATAAATAAAAAAAATAAAAAAAGGGGCTATCTTCACAAGACTATCCCTAGAAATGTGGTTTAGTAAAACCATGCACGGTCCAGGTGTTGCAGCACATCCATAATAAGAACACTTAGGGTATGTTCACACACAAACTCAAAAACGTCTGAAAATACGGGGCTGTTTTCAAGGGAAAACAGCTCCTGATTTTCAGACGTTTTTTAAGCCACTCGCGGTTTTTGCAGAATTTTTTCGGCCCGTTTTTGGAGCTGTTTTCAATAGTCATTGAAAAACGGCTCCAAAAAAGTCCCAAGAAGTGACCTGCACTTCTTTTTCGCGACCGTTTTTTTACGCGTCCGTTTTTCAAAACGGCTCCGTAAAAAAAACGCCCGTCGGAACAGAACGCCGTTTTTCCTATTGAAATTAATGGGCAGATGTTTGGAGGCGTTCTGCTTCCGATTTTTCGGCTTTTTCCCGGCATTTACGGCCCGAAAAACGGCAGAAAATAGGCCGTGTGAACATACCCTAAGGGTAACTAAATGTTCGACAAACTTCTGACAAGTCATAGTGACATGTCAGAACATTGGTGGGGGGGTTCCGAGCACTGAGACCCCACCGATCGCTAGAACTAAGCAGCTGAAGTGCTCGTGTCAGCGCTCAGCCCCTTCGTGTCTGTTCGGCTTTTTCCGGAAATAAATGTATCGTGTACGGACTCAATAGAAAGTCTATGAACCCGTACTCTGATACATCGGCTTTCCGGAAAAAGCCGAACAGAAACAAAGCGGCTGAGCGCTCACACAAGACCTTCAGCTGCTTCGTTTTAGTGATTGGTGGGGGTCTCCGTGCTCAGACCCCATCAATCCAAACTTCTGACATGTCACTATGACACGACAGGGGCAGAGAGGCTCGCTGGTTCTCTCCCTGGCACCCCACACCCAGTAAACATGCACTACTTTCTCTTTCTGGTTTAGTGCAGGGATGGGACAAGGGGTAGGCAGAGTAGGCAGCCACCTAGGTGATCTTAGGGTGGGGCACAATTTATGGATTAAAGAATAAAAATATGAAGCCATGCCATTAAATTTTCCATAACTGATTAGATGCTGTGTCAAAGGGGCTAATAATCATGTGGGTTCAGGGGTTCGATGAGTGCTTTACTTTACAGTATTAGGCCTTATTCACACGGACGTGTCCATTTTGCACGCGCAAAAAACGCAGCGTTTTGCGTGCACAAAAGGTCCGTGTGTCAGCAGCGTATGATGCGTGGCTGCGTGATTTTCGCGCAGCCGGAATCATTATGACACTCTGGTTTTATGTTTGCAAACAGAAAAGCACGTGGTGCTTTTCTGTTTTCATTCATTCATTGTACTACTGTGGCGCGAATCACGCGCGGCACCCGGAAGTGCTTCTGCGTGCCGAGGGCGATTTGCACGCACCCATTGACTTCAATGGGTGCGTGCTGCGCGAAAGACGGGCAAATATAGAACATGTCGTGAGTTTCACGCAGCGCATATACGCTGCGTGAAAATCACTGACAGTCTGCACGGCCCCATTCAGTAACATAGGTCCGTGCGACGCGCGTGATTTCCACGCGCGTAGCACGGACGTATTATACGTTCATGTGAATAAGGCCTTAGTCAGTGAATGGAGCTGGAGGAGGAGCTGCAGGAGTCGATAGAACCCATTATGAATATGGGGCAGTGCCAGCTGCATAGAGAACTGCACAGGGACTAGATGGGAATGGAGGGGAGCAAATGAAATAAATTATTGTCAATCTGACAGCTATCAAGTTTAACTTCAGGATCTCTGCTTACTGTCATACAATAGGAACCTTCTTGTTTACTTGTAGTGGTTGTAAAATCTGTCCTGGTCATGGGATGGACACTCAGATGATAACAGTTATAGGACAGTTATCAGAGACCTGTCAGTAAAGGGTTCTATTAAATGACAGCAAGCAGAGATCTTGAAAACTGGGAGGAATTATTACAGAAAGTAAATTCTAGAACTTTTCTACCCAATGACCTCTGATGGGCACCACCCTCATATTTATTTCCATTTTGTACATGGGAATAAATATATGAAAAATGTGCAAATGAACACAAGGGTGCTGCCTACAGAAAAAAGAAGGCATCAAGAGGTACATGCCCCTGATGAGCATGCTTTGGGCATGGGGTCATGCAGTGCACACATTAGTAACATTGAAAAAACACAACGATAATTGATGATAATATGGCAATTCTATAAATAAATAAAAAAAATCCATGTGTGAAGATTAGCTTGAGATTGAGTTACTCTTAGTCATGCGTCCCCCAATCTTATCATTGTAAAGGTTACATGAGATTTAACTCTAATTACTATTATTTTTTTAGAAACAGCACCACTCTTGTCCACAGGCTGTGCGTGGTATTGCAGCATTCATGTGACTTGCATTACCACACACAGTCATGAACAACAGTGGAGCTGCTTTGCATAAAAAAGCAGACTTTGTTTTACCAAGGGTTAATCGTTATGCAGCTGTCCCCCCATTTCATGTACGTTTCCGTGTGTTGCGCTGAAGTTTACGCTTCCTTCCATCTTCCCACACTTTTTTTAACTTATGCTCGAAAATAGTCTATTCTTATTTTGTTCAATGTTCCAAAACAAATCGAGCTAATATGCTCCATGGTAACTAAAGCCGCCGGTGGAAAGTTTAGAGCTGGATTTTTTTACTTTAAAATGACGTTTTATAACGGATCAGTGCCACATGAAGGAGCCTTGACGGACTCTGACAGCACCAAGGAGCAAGTGAAGGCTGGATGTTTACAGCAGTCCGCTGCTCTGTAAAGAATTACAGAATATTACAGTCTAAAGACCAGTTCACACAGAGTTTTTTGGCACGGATTTTGGCGTGGAAACCGCGTCGGGATCAGCGCCCCCAATTGATTTCAGGCCTCATTTACACGAGCGTAATATACGCGCGTGCGACGCTCGTGCTTTGCGTAGAGTGCGAGAGTGCGTTGCGTAAAACTCACGACATGTTCTATAATCGTGCGTTTTTCGAAGTCAATGGGAGCGTGAACTGCGTGATTCGCGCAAGAGCTGTCAAACTCTGAATGTAAACAGAAAAGCACCATGTGCTTTTCTGTTTACAAACATCCAAAAGGAGTGTCTTAGAGAAGAGCGAACCGAACTTCACCGGGTTCGGCCGAACTCGTTTTGACCGAACCCGGCAAAAAATGTTGCGGTACGCGACGTCAGGAGACAGTCACTGTCCAGGGTGCTGAAATAGTTAAACTGGTTCAGCACCCTGCACAGTGACTTCCGATCCCAATATACGTGAGCGTGTAAAAAAAAAAAAAGTTCTGACTTACCGATAACTCCCGGCTTCTTCCTCCAGTCTGACCTCCCGGGATGACAATTCTTATTGAAAATCTCTTAAACACAACCTGTGTCCCCTCCGAATTTGTCTATTTTAATCAACACTTGTATACCCCATGTAATAACAATCCTGAAACATATTTTCTTAGAACTCTGCATTGTGCCATTCTTCTGTTATTCCTCCTAGAAATTGATGAATAAATTGGCAACTGGGTGTTACCATTCTCTTTCTAAAAGTCTCACTCTGTCAGCACTGATTGGACATAGTCAGTCTGTGTAGGGACACACCCCCAACTGGTATCACCCAGTTGTCAATTTATTCATAAGTTTCTAGGAGGAATAACAGAGGAACCACACAATGGAAAGTTTTAAGAAAATATGTTCCAGAATTGTTATTTCATGGGGAATACAATTCTTTACTAAAACAGATATGACAGGAGAAGTGACAGGTCCTCTTTAACTGGAGGGTCTGCGCCACCAAAACCCTGGATACTCGGGACTGGGGAACTAAAATACTGGGAAAAAAGTGACTAAGACACAAAGCCCTCGGACATACATGAGTTTAAGTCGGGCACTGGGCAGGAGCACATTTTGCCCAAGACGCTTGTCCAATTTTAGTAAGAAGTTAGCAATTGGGTAGTCTGAATGCCAAAGTAGGACACAATTTTTTGTGTGTCCATTCCAGACTTCCACAGTGCTACATAATGATATCCGATGAGACGTCACTTCTTTCTTTTCTTTGTCAATAACTGTTGTTTGTACCTGCGGAGCAGAATAATTCCAGATAACAGGAAAATATACATTCTCTGACACCGAACACCTTCACGTCTTTCAAATCCTTAAAAATTGGCAAGTGACAAACATTGAACTTCAAATAAGCTGCTAATTTGCAAACTATTAATTAATAGTGTACGTTTGTAAGATGCAGCCACCCACCGCACTTCCGTGTAACATGAGGAGCTATTTAAATGTTCATAATAATCTTTTGTGTAGAAATTCAAAGAGCATAAATTAAACCGAAGAAAATATTCAGCATCAATTTCAAAAGTCAAAGTACAATCAACAGGAGAATTTCTTATGTTTTTTTTTTTTTTGCATTTCTTGGCGTCTAGGGTGCTGTTCTACCTTTTAAGCTACAAATCATTTCAATCTGCCCAATTTGTAGGATATTGTTCTTTTATGCCCTCCCACCATGGTTACGCTCTCATCAGTATCGCTCAGGTTGAAAGTGACTACAATAATTTATCATCCTAAGTTTTCCCAGGACAGAAGCTGTACCTCTTGGCAAAAAGTAGCATTAAATATAAATGATAACACACATTTAGGTAATACCAGTGGTGTAACTACCGCTATAGCAGCCGTAGCGTCTGCTACGGGGCCCGCAGCATGAGGGGGGTACATTTGTGATCGCTGGGACGCCCAGCGATAAGGAGAATGGGGGACGAAAGTCACCCTGAAGTTCTCCATGACAAACCTTGGACTTCCGAGGTCTGTCTGCAGCTCCATAGAAATGACTTGCGCACCGGTCGCGCGTGTGCGCATGCGTGACCAGCGCTCCTTTCATTTTTATTGAACTGCGCAGACGCCAGAAGTCCGAGGTCAGTCATGGAGAACATTGGGGGACTTTCGGTCCCCCGTTCTCCTTATCGCTGCCAGCGATCGCATCTCTTTTGTAGGACAAACTATAGGCTGTGTTTTTTTTTGGGGGGGGGGGCTATATGGCGCTATCTACAGGGGGGGTCTGTATGGCGTTATCTACAGGGGAGCTGTATGGCATTATCTACAGGGGGGTTCTCTATGGCGTTATCTACAGGGGGGTCTGTATGGCGTTATCTACAAGGGGGGGTCTGTATGGCGTTATCTACAGGGGGGTCTGTATGGCGTTAAAGCCATACAGACCCCCCTGTAGATAACGCCATACAGACCCCCCCTGTAGATAACGCCATACAGACCCCCCTGTAGATATCTACAGGGGGGCTGTATGGCGTTATCTACAGGGGGGTCTGTATGGCGTTATCTACAGGGGGGACTCTGTATGGTCTTATCTACAGGGGGGACTCTGTATGGCCTTATCTACAGGGGGGCTGTATGGTGTTATCTACAGGGGGCTGTGTATGGTGCTATCTACAGTGAAGGAAATAAGTATTTGATCCCTTGCTGATTTTGTAAGTTTGCCCACTGTCAAAGACATGAACAGTCTAGAATTTTTAGGCTAGGTTAATTTTACCAGTGAGAGATAGATTATATATATATATATATATATATATATATATATAAAAAAAGAAAATCACATAGTCAAAATTCTATATATTTATTTGCATTGTGCACAGAGAAGTAAGTATTTGATCCCCTACCAACCATTAAGAGTTCAGCCTCCTCCAGACCAGTTACACGCTCCAAATCAACTTGGTGCCTGCATTATAGACAGCTCTTACATGGTCACCTGTATAAGAGACTCCTGTCCACAGACTCAATGAATCAGTCTGACTCTAACCTCTACAACATGGGCAAGACCAAAGAGCTTTCTAAGGATGTCAGGGACAAGATCATAGACCTGCACAAGGCTGGAATGGGCTACAAAACCATAAGTAAGACGCTGGCTGAGAAGGAGACAACTGTTGGTGCAATAATAAGAAAATGGAAGACATACAAAATGACTGTCAATCGACATCGATCTGGGGCTCCATGCAAAATCTCACCTCGTGGGGTATCCTTGATCCTGAGGAAGGTGAGAGCTCAGCCGAAAACTACACGGGGGGAACTTGTTAATGATCTCAAGGCAGCTGGGACCACAGTCACCAAGAAAACCATTGGTAACACATTACGCCGTAATGGATTAAAATCCTGCAGTGCCCGCAAGGTCCCACTGCTCAAGAAGGCACATGTACAGGCCCGTCTGAAGTTTGCAAATGAACATCTGGATGATTCTGAGAGTGATTGGGAGAAGGTGCTGTGGTCAGATGAGACTAAAATTGAGCTCTTTGGCATTAACTCAACTCGCCGTGTTTGGAGGAAGAGAAATGCTGCCTATGACCCAAAGAACACCGTCCCCACTGTCAAGCATGGAGGTGGAAACATTATGTTTTGGGGGTGTTTCTCTGCTAAGGGCACAGGACTACTTCACCGCATCAATGGGAGAATGGATGGAGCCATGTACCGTCAAATCCTGAGTGACAACCTCCTTTCCTCCACCAGGACATTAAAAATGGCTCGTGGCTGGGTCTTCCAGTACGGCAATGACCCGAAACATACAGCCAAAGCAACAAAGGAGTGGCTCAAAAAGAAGCACATTAAGGTCATGGAGTGGCCTAGCCAGTCTCCAGACCTTAATCCCATCGAAAACTTATGGAGGGAGCTGAAGATCCGAGTTGCCAAGTGACATCCTCGAAATCTTAATGATTTACAGATGATCTGCAAAGAGGAGTGGGCCAAAATGCCATCTAACATGTGTGCAAACCTCATCATCAACTACAAAAACCGTCTGACTGCTGTGCTTGCCAACAAGGGTTTTGCCACCAAGTATTAAGTCTTGTTTGCCAAAGGGATCAAATACTTATTTCTCTGTGCACAATGCAAATAAATATATATATAATTTTGACAAAGTGATTTTCTTTTTTTTTTTTATATATAATCTATCTCTCACTGGTAAAATTAACCTAGCCTAAAAATTCTAGACTGTTCATGTCTTTGACAGTGGGCAAACTTACAAAATCAGCATGGGATCAAATACTTATTTCCTTCACTGTATAGGGGGTGCTGTGTGGTGGAATCTATAGGGAGGCACTATCTACAAGGGGGGGGCGGTTGTGTGATACCCAGCTGAGGGGGGGCCCCAGTCAAAAGTTTGCTATGGGGCCCAGTCTTTCCTAGTTACGCCCCTGGGTAATACAACAGATGAATATAGAAGTTTCTTACTCCATGATATACACTACAGGTGTATGGGTAAAAAATAACAGATCAGCAACATAAAAGAGCTAAAGATACAAAGCTGCGAGATACAAACAGAAAGAGATTTGGGCAAAATATGTAAGAAAGCAAAAATGTGTAGATTGGTGCACCAAACAGTTATATCTCTTGTGCATGGACATAGTTACATTTTAATGGTTCTCTTTAAAACGATCACATTTTTCTGTTAACTTTTCAGAATAAGCTGTCATTCAGTATGTGTGTACATGAGGAATAACACTATTTCTGACCATTATGTCTTATATGCTGCATTTTTTATTTTTTAGAACTTTTCCCCTCTGCAGGTTTTATCTCAAAGGGCAGACGTGGCGGAATTGCAGTGGAATTCTCCTGCGGCCGTTTTTTACATTTGTTTCAATACATTTTTAGGGAAGTTAGTTCAGACGTTGCGGAAAACTCCGCTGCGGATGATAGGCTGCGGTGCGGAATTTTCCCTCTGCAGCATGCACTGTCTTTTGCGGAGAAGAAGCGAAATTTCACTGCGGATTTCAGTCTTTGCAATGCAAGAACTGAAATCTGTGGCACGTCCGCTGTGTTTTCGGCAACGTCTGAATTACCTGTCAAATATGCAAATGTTGGTGCAGATTCGTTGCGTAATTGCCCCAAATCTGCACCAACATTTGCAGCGGAAAAACGCCGCCACGTCTGGCCGTGCCCTTAGGGCACATTCAGACGTGGCGGAATTGCTGTTGAATTCCGCTGTGGACAGTCCGCAGTGGAATTCTGCAGCAGCCATTTTTTTACATTTGTTTCTATACATTTTTAGGAAACTTAGTTCAGACGTTGCAAAAAATAACTATGCGGAAATCAGGCTGCAGGTGCAGAATTTTCCCTCCGCAGCAGCTCATTATGTTGCGGAGAAGCAGCGGAATTTCACTGCGGATTTCAGCCTTTGCATTGCAAAGGCTGAAATCTGCAGCAAGTCCGCTGTGATATCCACAACATCTGAATTACCCGTCAAATATGCAAATCTTGCTGGAAATTCGCAAAGAATCTGCAGCAACATTTTCAGCGGAAAAATTCTGCCACATCTGAACATGGCCTAATTCTCAGTTGTCTCTGAGTTAGTGATTGGAGCCTAATGGCTATGATATATTTTATAAACTGCATACAGAGAAGAGGAGAATCATGCTCTCCTATCTCTATCTATCACACACACACACACACACACACACACACGCATATACACCGCGTTCCAAATTATTATGCAAATGTTATTTTTCGCTGATTTTCCTAAATAGTCGATGCAAATGACAGTCAGTATAATCTTCAAGCATCAACCGTTGGAGTATAATGCACATTTTATTGAACAGATCTCCTAATGATAACAGATTTTTTTTTAGAAGTAAAAAACTCAAAATGCTTCACATTATTATGCACAACAGAGATCAAAACATTTTAAAGGTTGTAAAGAGAAGTAAAATGGTAATTTGTTGAATTTGCAGCATCAGGAGTTCATATTTACAGAAATCAAAAGCTCTTTCAATCAAAAAAAACTTAACAGGCCAAGTTACATGTTAACACAGGACCCCTTCTTTGATATCACCTTCACAATTCTTGCATCCATTGAATTTGTGAGTATTTGGACAGTTTCTGCTTGAATATCTTTGCAGGATGTCAGAATAGCCTCCCAGAGCTTCTCTTTTGATGTGAACTGACTCCCACCCTCATAGATATTTTGCTAGAGGATGCTCCAAAGGTTCTCAATAGGGTTGAGGTCAGGGGAACATGGGGGCCACACCATGAGTTTCTCTCCTTTTATGCCCATAGCAGCCAAAGACACAGAGGTATTCTTTGCAGCATGAGATGGTGCATTGTCATGCATGAAGATAATTTTGCTACGGAAGGCACAGTTCTTCTTTTTGTACCACGGAAGAAAGTGGTCAATCATAAACTCTACATACTTTGCAGAGGTCATTTTCACACCGTCAGGGACCGTAAAGGGGCCTACCAGCTCTCTCTCCATGATTCCAGCCCAAAACATGACTCTGCCACCTCCTTGCTGACGTCACAGCCTTGTTGGGACATGGTGGCCATTCACCAACCATTCACTACTCCATCCATCTGGACCATCCAGGGTTGCACGGCACTCATCAGTAAACAACACGGTTTGAAAATTAGTCTTCATGTATTTCTGAGCCCACTGCAACCGTTTCTGCTGGTGAGCATTGTTTAGGGGTGGCCGAATAATAGCTTTATACACACTTGCAAGCCTCTGGAGGATCCTACACCTTGAGGTTTGCGGGACTCCAAAGGCACCAGCAGCTTCAAATACCTGTTTGCTGCTTTGCAATGGCATTTTAGCAGCTGCTCTCCTAATCCTATTAATTTGTCTGGCAGAAACCTTCCTCATTATGCCTTTATCTGAACGAACCCGTCTGTGCTCTGAATCAGCCACAAATCTTTTCACAGTACGATGATCACACTTACGTTTTCTCGAAATATCCAATGTTTTCATACCTTGTCCAAGGTATTGCACTATTTCACGCTTTTCGGCAGCAGAGAGATCATTTTTCTTTCCCATATTGCTTGAAACCTGTGGCCTGCTTAATAACGTGGAACGTCCTTCTTAAGTAGATTTCCTTTGATTGGGCACACCTGGCAAACTAATTATCACAGATATCTGAGATTGGTTACAATGATCCAAAGAGACCTAAGACACAATACCATCCATGAGTTTAATTGAAAAACTAATAATTAAATGTTTATGACACTTAAAACCAATGTGCATAATAATTTGGAACACGGTGTATGTATATATATATATATATATATATATATATATATATATTATATGTACCCCGGTTTTTTTCGGACTATAAGACGCACCTGTCTATAAGGGCATGCCCAGACGTGGCGGAGTTCTTCTGCCACTGTGCGCATCAATGCAGGTTCTGCATGCAGGTTCTGTTGCGGCTTTGCCTAAAATGGGCATTAAATTGATGCGGATTAGCCATTGCGTATTGAGGGGAAGAGGGCTTCCCTTCTCTCTATCAGTGCAGGATAGAGAGAAGGGACAGCCCTTTCCCTAGTAAAAGTAAAAAGAAATTCATACTTACCCGGCCATTGTCTTGGTGACGCGTCTCTCTTTCGCCATCAAGCCCGACCTCCCTGGATGACGCGGCAGTCCATGTGACCGCTGCAGCCTGTGATTGGCTGCAGCCGTCACTTGGACTGAAACATCATCCTGGGAGGCCGGACTGGAGGAAGAAGCAGGGAGTTCTCGGTAAGTATGAACTTCTATTTTTTTTACAGGTTGATGTATATTGTGATCGGAAGTCACTATCCAGGGTGCTGAATCAGTTACTGCCGATCGCTTAACTCTTTCAGCACCCTGGACAGTGACTATTTACTGACGTCGCCTAGCAACGCTCCCGTAATTACGGCTGCACACACGTAGTCACCCGTAATTACGGGAGCCCCATTGACTTCCTCAGTCTTGCTGTAGACCTAGAAATACATAGGTCCAGCCAGAATGAAGAAATGTCATGTTAGTAAAACCAATACGCTCCGCAGCACACATAACATCTGCATTACATCTGCGGACTTCATTGCGGAATTTTGACTCTCCATTGAAGTCAATGGAGAAATTCCGCAATGAGTCCGCAACAAGTCCGCGACACGTCCGCAACAACCAGTGTATGCTGCGGACACCAAATTCCGCTCCGCAGCCTATGCTCCACAGCGGAATTGTCCGCAACGTGTAAACGAACCATACTAAAAAGCTGTGGAAGGCAATGGAGAAACATGTACGCTGCGGATTTCCAGAGCAATTCCGCCACGTCTGGCCATGCCCTAAGACGCACCCAGGTTTTAGAAAATAGCAACAAATTTCATATTTTACTACTTTCCAAAGAAAAAAAACATTTGTTAAAAAAATTATTTGTTCTGTTTCACTACATTCAAAGAGCCATAACTTTGATCTTTTTTCATCGTTTGAGCGGTGTGAGGGCTTATTTTTTGTGGGACAAGCTGTAGTTTTTATTGGCACCATTTTTTGTACGTACGATTTTTTTTATCACTTTTTATTACATTCTTTTTAGAGCTAAGGTGACCAAAAAACAACCATTCTGCGGTTATTTTTTTTTATGCCGTTCACCGTGCGAGTCAAATAATGCTATATTGTAAGGGCATGGCCACACGTAGTGGATTTGCTCTGAAATCCGCAGCGGACCCGTTTCTCCATTGCCTTCCACAGCTTTGTGGTTGGGCTCGTTTGCACGTTGCGGACAATTCCGCTGCGGAGCATAGGCTGCGGTGCGGAATTTGGTGTCCGCAGCATACAATGGTTGTTGCGGACGTGTGGCGGACTGGTTGCGGACTCATTGCGGAATTTCTCCTTTGACTTCAATGGAGATTCAAAATTCCGCAATGAAGTCCTCAGATGTAATGTAGATGTTATATGTGCTGCGGAGCATATTGGTTTTTTAACATGACATTTCTTCATTCTGGCTGGACCTATGTGCATTTCTAGGTCTACAGCCAGACTGAGGAAGTCAATGGGGCTCCCGTAATTACGGGAGCGTTGCTAGGCGACGTCAGTAAATAGTCACTGTCCAGGGTGCTGAAAGAGTTAAGCGATCGGCAGTAACTGTTTCTGCACCCATGACAGTGACTACCGATCCCAATATACAGCAACCTGTCAAAAAAATAGTCGTTCATACTTACCGAGAACTCCCTGCTTCTGTCTCCAGTCCGGCTTCCCAGGATGACGTTTCAGTCCAAGTGACGGCTGCAGCCAATCACAGGCCAATCACAGGCTGCAGCCAATCACAGGCCAATCACAGGCTGCAGCGGTCACATGGACTGCCGCGTCATCCAGGGAGGTCGGGATGGATGGTGAAAGAGGGACGCGTCACCAAGACAACGGCCGGTAAGTATGAATTTCTTTTACTTTTACTAGGGAAAGTGCTGTCCCTTCTCTCTATCCTGCACTGATAGAGAGAAGGGAAGTACTTTCACCTCAATACGCAGCGGCTAGTCTGCATCAATTTAATGCCAATTTTGGGCAGATCCGGGACAGAATCTGCAACGCAGATTCTGTGCGGCATTGATGCGGACAGTTGTGGAAGAATTCCGCTACGTGTGGCCATGCCCTTATAGTTCTAACTTTTACGAACACAGCAATACCAATTTTTTTTATTTTTTTACATTGTGTGTGTGTGGAAAAATTGGAAAAGGTTTTTGTTTTTTTAACTTTTAATATGTTTTACACTCCATAAAATGTATCTAACTTTTTTTTTTACACATTTTTTACCATTAGATCGCTGGCACAGTACAGTATAATACATGAATGAGTTACGGAAACAACGCAACTGGCTGAGCTAAGCTGTTTCCTTAACTCCAATAAAAGTGAATGGCAGTTACAGGAGTTTCCTTAACTACTATTCAGTTGTATGGGAGTTACGGAAACAGTGTAGCTCAGCGAGCACTCGGCTGCTTCCGTATCTCCCGACCACCTAACCAGGAAGTGGCCGGGAGACAGCGGAGCCGAGTAAGATAGAACGGACCTTATGGATCCCGTTCTAGAGATAGGTGCAGGTCCCATAGGTGGGACCCGCATCTATCTAATATTTATGACATATCCTGTGGATATGTCATCTATGTCCTTCATGGCAAGACCCCTATAAATGCCACGGTCGCTATTGACCACGGCATTTAACTAGTTAAACAGCCAGGAACAGCGCCATCACTGTTCCTGGCCATTAGAGCAGTGTGTCAGCTGTAAAACACATCACCCCCCACCCACTCCATGATATGCCGGCACAGTTGGGTCCCTTGACTGCCGACTATAAGACGCAGGGACTTTTTTGCAAGATTTATTCTTGTTAAAAATTGCGTTGTCTAATATATATATATAAGTTGCAGCATCATGGAGGAAATTATACAGCAGTAATGAGCAGTGTAGCTGGGAATCCAGCACTGGGGTGAAATATAAAACTAATCAGGAAACTGCAGCAGCGTCTGTCTTTCTCACTCTGCTCTGCTCCTCTACCCTCTCCATAGACTTCTATGGGCAGCGTGTCTGTGGCTCGCTCTCTGCTCCATCCTATCCTCCCCATAGACTTGTATAGGCAGCAGCATCTGTGTGTTTCTCTCTCTCTTTGCTCAGTCCACCCGCCCCCCCGTACTCTCACTCTATAGACTTCTATTGGCATGCAATGAAGAGACACCTACCCCACTTTCTGAGGTCTGTCTCCTCTGCTCTGTAACTAGGGACGAATTTTGCTTGACAACAGGGGGTGGACCGCAAATTACAGCAGTAAGTAAATTACAAATTTGATCTATATCAGGTATACTATTAGATTAGCATAAGTTGTTTGAAAATTTAGTATCCATTTAAAGGTTTTTCACCTTTTAATCATACCCCCAAAGAGAAAAAGAGAAAGGAAAGATAAACAGCAAAGTACTCATACAGTTTCATACTGGACGCACATAGAGCCATAAAGTACTTACAGAGTGCAAAACAGTACTCATATAGGGGAGATTTATGAAACCTAGTGCAAAAGAAAAATTAAGTTGCTGCTTTTATTTTCCCAGGGTCCTCTGTGAAATGAGTTAGAATCTGATTGGTTGTCCACATATTGTCATACATTGCTCACTATATGACCCAGAAAATATTATACGGAGTCATATAGTGCCTACTTACAGCCAGACTGTACCCACATAGTAGCAAACTATTCCCCTTATAAATCTAGGAAATATACGGCACTCAGACGAATGACGGTGCTCGAGTAGGATTCCACTTATTCTCAATACAAATATAAGAACTCGGCACTCAGGTTTGTGGTGAAAATACGTTGTAATTTTTATTATGCAATCCACTTATAAACGTGCCTATTGTTGCCGAAAACTTTTATAAGTGGATTGCATAATAAAAATGTCAACTTATTTTCACCACAAACCTGACTGCCGAATTCTTATATTTGTATTCCCCTTAAAAAAGCCATACCACCAGAGCAGTAACTTGAAGCTCCTGACCCCCAATGCAAAATCTATACCAGTGCCTCCACCTACCACATATAATTTATAATACTGTTGTTTTCTTTAAGGCTGAGGGGCTTTTGGGCTCCCTCAGCCTCTAGGGCCTGAATGTGACTGCTACCTCTGCACCCCCTATAGCTACGCCCCTGTATACCACCATCACAGTATCAAAGAGTGCAATAATTTGCCCACATAATCATACAGTACAGGTAAAAATCATATTGTAGAGAGAGAATGAAAGAGATGGAGAATGAAAGAGAGATAGAGAGAGAGAGAACGAGAGAGAAGTGAGAGAGAACGAGAGAGAGAGAGAGAACGAGAGAAAGAGATATAGAGCAAGAGAGAAAGAGTGAGGTAGAACGAGAGAAAGACCAAGAGAGAATAAGAGAAAGAGTGAGAGAACGAAAGAGCGAGAGAACGAAAGAGAGAGGGAACATAAGAAAGAGGGAATGAAAGAGAGAGAGAGAAAAAGAAAGAGAAAAAGAAAGAGAGAGAAAAAGAGAGAGAGAATGAAAAAAAGAGAGAAAGAGAGAGAGAAAGAGAAAGAAATGAAAGAGAGAGAGAAAGAAAGGGAGAGAAAGAAAGAGAGATAGTAAGAGAGAGAGAGAGAAAGAGAGAGAAAGACGCTGCATACAAGTCTATGGAGAAGGTAGGGGGAGCAGGAGGAGGAGAGAGAGAGTTAAACAGACACGCAGCTTACATGTCCATGGATACCCTCCACAGTATTATTGGCGAATTTCTGTGCCAGTATTATGAATGCAAATCTCGTCCCAACCGTGGGGCTAATGACCAAAACTAACAGCATCAGATCCATGATGGTGTTAGTTGAAGTCTTTAAAGGGAACCTGTCACCAGCATTTCCCCTATTAAACCAGCAACACCTGGTGGTAGTGGGTGAAAAATAATTTCTATATAACCTATAATTGTCTTCTTAGTCGGCTCTGTAGCTTTAGTATTCAGCTTTTTAGTGTTCCCACACCGTATGCTAATGAGCATAATAGAGTCATACCTTCGTTTGAAAAGAGTCATATCTTCATTCCTCGAGTCTTTCCAAGTTGACCCCGCCTCCTTACTTTTGATTGACAGCTCCTCGCCTTCCCCCAGCACACAAAATCCCGCGCTTGTGCATTGATGTCCTCTTCTGGGGTGTGCACACAAAGGGACACCGGATTATTACTATAAAAGGCGCAAAATGTTTGCAGACCATTATTTACAGTCGGAGGAGGAGGAGTTTAGGAGAGGAGAGAACGGAAATTAACTTTTAGAGCAGCGGCCAATGAGGGATATGTAAAGTTTAATAGGTGAAATGCTGGTGACAGGTTCCCTTTAAACCCACAGTCAAATTGGGATTTATGGCCGTAAAACCGGTACAAGACTGGCCCGTGTTACGCTTGTGTGAAATCGCTTTCATTGCAAATAAAATAGTGAAAAGTAAAGAAGATGTGTCTCGTATGTGTCAGAGGAGTCATCTATTTTGCTAGTGAACCAGTCTTAGGCATTTGTATTTACAAATAACCCATTATTAATATTTTTGCTGTAACGAGAGGCGAAGGAAGCTGAACTCCACCCCTTTTACCAAGCCACGCCCTATGTTGCGTTCGGACAGATTTCTACGAGGCATTTTGCTTTGGGAGCTTGCAGAAAGACTTGCCGGATGACAAATACAATTTCTCCTAAATGATTCCTCTTTCATTTTTAAGTGTAATGTCCCTTTAAGGTTGCACAAAAAAGATACAAGTGTAAAACATCTCAGCAAATAATCGTAGATATAAATACACCTCATTCCCAGAGACTACACATGGCAGCTTTCATTATTAGTCTTCTAGGAGGTTTGTTGGGCAGTAAAATGCACTAACTCAAGAGTGAGCATCTAGAGGAATGATCTCAGCGCTCCCGAGTGATGGATGCATGCTGAGATAAGAAGTTACAGCTTGGAAATTTTCACCCATCTCACTCACTTATCCAATTTAAATTGTTTTTCGATGTAGCAACCAAGAAAAGAGACACAGTGCAGAAATGACTCCAAAACCAGCAAATAAAATCACAGAATTCTGCTCGTGTGTCCTGAAATAAAACCAGATCATTATAGAGATAGTGTTCAAGTACTGAGAGGTGGCGATACTATATAAACAGCAAATAATGTTTGAATATCTGGGCCGAAAATGTGACTATATTTCTAGTAGATGATAAATAAAGTGGTAGAAAAATATTAAAATAGTTATATTTTTATACAAAGGGGGCAGTATTATAGTAGTTATATTCTTGTACATAGGGGCAGTATTATAGTAGTTATATTCTTGTATATAGGGGGAGTATTATAGTAGTTATTTTCCTGTATATAGGGGGCAGTATTATAGTAGTTATATTCTTGTATATAGGAGCAGTATTATAGTAGTTATATTCTTGTATATAGGGGGCAGTATTATAGTAGTTATATTCTTGTATATAGGGGCAGTATTATAGTAGTTATTTTCCTGTATATAGGGGGCAGTATTATAGTAGTTATATTCTTGTATATAGGAGCAGTATTATAGTAGTTATATTCTTGTATATAGGGGGAGTATTATAGTAGTTATTTTCCTGTATATAGGGGGCAGTATTATAGTAGTTATATTCTTGTATATAGGAGCAGTATTATAGTAGTTATATTCTTGTATATAGGGGCAGTATTATAGTAGTTATATTCTTGTATATAGAGGGCAGTATTATAGTAGTTATATTCTTGTATATAGGAGCAGTATTATAGTAGTTATATTCTTGTATATAGGGGTAGTATTATAGTAGTTATATTCTTGTATGTAGGGGCAGTATTATAGCAGTTATATTCTTGTACATAGGGGCAGTGTTATAGTAGTTATATTCTTGTATATAGGAGCAGTATTATAGTAGTTATATTCTTGTATATAGGGGGAGTATTATAGTAGTTATTTTCCTGTATATAGGGGGCAGTATTATAGTAGTTATATTCTTGTATATAGGAGCAGTATTATAGTAGTTATATTCTTGTATATAGGGGCAGTATTATAGTAGTTATATTCTTGTATATAGAGGGCAGTATTATAGTAGTTATATTCTTGTATATAGGAGCAGTATTATAGTAGTTATATTCTTGTATATAGGGGTAGTATTATAGTAGTTATATTCTTGTATGTAGGGGCAGTATTATAGCAGTTATATTCTTGTACATAGGGGCAGTGTTATAGTAGTTATATTCTTGTATATAGGAGCAGTATTATAGTAGTTATATTCTTGTATATAGGGGGAGTATTATAGTAGTTATTTTCCTGTATATAGGGGGCAGTATTATAGTAGTTATATTCTTGTATATAGGAGCAGTATTATAGTAGTTATATTCTTGTATATAGGGGCAGTATTATAGTAGTTATATTCTTGTATATAGGGGGCAGTATTATAGTAGTTATATTCTTGTATATAGGGGCAGTATTATAGTAGTTATATTCTTGTATATAGAGGCAGTATTATAGTAGTTATATTCTTGTATATAGGGGGCAGTATTATAGTAGTTATATTCTTGTATATAGGGGCAGTATTATAGTAGTTATATTTTTGTATATAGGAGCAGTATTATAGTAGTAATATTCTTGTATATAGGGAGCAGTATTATAGTAGTTATATTCTTGTATATAGGGGCAGTATTATAGTAGTTATATTCTTGTACATAGGGGGCAGTATTATAGTTTTTATATTCTTGTACATATGCGGCAGTATTATAGTAGTTATAATATTGCATAACGAAGGCAGTATTATAGTGGTTGATTTTTTTTACATAGGAAAGTATTGTTTTAGTTACATTTTTGCACATTGGGACAGTATTATAACAGTTTATTCGGAGATTTGTGAAGTATTAGTCTAGAAAGATTTTGGTATATAAGGAACAGGTTGACTAGTTATGATTTGATTGAATCTGAGTGCTACTTTGGACCGAACTGTCAGAGGCTTTCCATATTTATCACTTGGTTAGATTGATTTGAATGAATTTAATCTCTGACATGTCAAATCTTTTCATACTAGTAACAGGAAAAAATTGAGTGGATTAGTGAACCTCCATGGAGAAATCAATTTTCTGATCTGTTTCTCAAGTCATGGTAAAAAAAGAATTAAATAGGCAACCATACTCAATGGCTTTTGTTTGGTGTGTAGAGTAGTTGACACTTCCCTTCCCGCCAAGCAGATTTGAGATATCTACCCTCTAGGCAGGTATCATGGCCCTCAATACATCATTTATGATAGGATATTAGTTTATATTGAAAGATATAAGAACGGAAATGGGAATGCTGACTTGAGACTGGGATAACAAAGGAAGTTTAATGAATGCAGCGTTAATGTATTAATAGAATAAAAAAGGAGTAGAGATTGATACGTGTGTGAATGAATTAAAATCACATAAGCTTTACACCTAAGGAACAATCCAATTTTGGCCTTAACCCCATTCTGCCGCTGCCAATTTAAGTTTTTTCATTTTAGTTTTTCTTCATGCATTTTAAGAACCATAACCTTAGGATTTTTCCTTCGATATAGTAGTTTTTTTGCAGGACAAGTTGTATTTTTTAATTCCACCACTTAATGTATAGAGAAACTATTATTTTGTGGAGTAGAATTGTAAAGGATCTGCCAGGCACAGCTTCGGGGTTAACACCCATAGAAAATCAGTCTGCACCTGCTTCTATGTCTGTGAGACTGACTCCATCTTCCACCACTCAGGGTGGCAGGCTTAGGAGTGGGAGAACTTATCACAGCCTGGCCAGACGGAGTTAGCTCCCGCCCTCTGTCTATTTATACCTGCCTTTCCTGTTCCTCCTTTGCTTGTGATTCTTCTCGTTTGGTTTCCTGGCCCTGCTGCAGCTTCTTGTACCATTGTCCTTGCTTCATATTGACCCCGGCTTGCTGACTACTCTCCTGCTCTGCGTTTGGTACCTCGTACACTCCTGGTTTGACTCGGCTTGTTTACTACTCTTCTGCTCTGCGTTTGGCACCTCATACTCTCCTGGTTTGACTCGGCTTGTTCACTTCTCTTGTTGCTCACGGTTTTGCCGTGGGCAACTGCCCCTTTCTCCCCCTAGCTCTGTGTACCCTTGTCTGTTTGTCTGCCGTGCACTTATTGAGCGTAGGGACCGTCGCCCAGTTGTACCCCGTCGCCTAGGGCGGGTCGTTGCAAGTAGGCAGGGACTGAGTGGTGGGTAGATTAGGGCTCACTTGTCTGTCTCCCCACCTCCGTCATTACAAGAATACATTTAAAAAATAACTATTCCTCTATTATTTTTGGGGTTTTGATTTTACGCCATTAAATGACATGTTCATTTTTTTTCTGAGGGTCAACTTGATTGCAGGGATACCAAATTTATTTAGTTTTATTTTATTTAACTACTTTTACAAAAAAAAACAACTTATACAAATAATTTGTGTTGTGTTGACATATTCTGAGACCCATAACTTTTTTATTTTTCTGAAAATAAAGTGGGGGGAAAGCTTGTGGTTTTTTTTACGGGGCAAACTGTAGATTTTATTGGTACAATTTTGGGAGACATATAAGACAAAAAAACAGGATTTCAGGAACATAGGGAGAATAGTTATATTCTTGTAAAGAGGGGCAGTATTATAGTAGTTATATTCTTGTATGTAGGGGCAGTATTATAGTAGTTATATTCTTGTATATAGGGGCAGTATTATAGTAGTTATATTCTTGTATATAGGGGCAGTATTATAGTAGTTATATTCTTGTAAAGAGGGGCAGTATTATAGTAGTTATATTCTTGTATATAGGAATAGTATTATAGTAGTTATATTCTTGTATATAGGAACAGTATTATAGTAGTTATATTCTTGTATATAGGGGGCAGTATTATAGTAGTTATATTCTTGTATATAGGGTGCAGTATTATAGTAGTTATATTCTTGTATATAGGGGCAGTATTATAGTAGTTATATTCTTGTATATAGGGGGCAGTATTATAGTAGTTATATTCTTGTACATAGAGGGCAGTATTATAGTGGTTATATTCTTGTATATAGGAGGCAGTATTATAGTAGTTATATTCTTGTCCATAGGAGAGGATAGACGTGTGCTTGTGAGCTCCCTGTTAGGACTATGCATGGCTTCTGACCCAGGTGGAGGGGAGGGGTCCTGGGCTGATGATCCTGGGAAAGCCCAGAGTCTGGAGTTTGGCCTGCAGCATGGAGATGGTGGAGGTGATGATCTGGAAATGGTGGCTGGTGAGTCAACTGAATCTCATGATGTTGGTGAATTGTGCACAAAAATGACAAAGAAAAATATCTTTAAAATGGAAATGCAAGTTCGCAAATTGAGAACTGAAATTAACCAAGAGACTGATCCAAAGGCAAAGCTGATGAAATGTGAGTGTCTGGATGTTTGCACACGTGAGCTGGTTATATTGAAGGAGAGATTGCAGAAAGAATCATGCACAGTACCCAAAATAAAGAACCGGGCAATTGAGAACAAATGGGAGACCAGAGCCCAAACTGTGAAGAGAAAAAATATCATTGCAAAAAAAGACACTGACTATAATACTGTGTATAATATTGTGGAGCAGGGAAACCCTGGAAGATATGAGTGTGCAGTGGCTGGAGGATCACATCTCTCATCATGTGTGGGGTCTGTGCAATCAGTCAACACAAATGCTGCTAAAGCTGCAGAGAAATGTGTGCCAGCTGACGAGGGGTTAACTGCAGTAGACTCTATGTGCAGTACTGATTAAGTGAATGTGAGTGGCACTCCTGGGAGTGAGCAAGAAAGTGCCTCATGTCCTGATATTATAAGTGAGACCTCGCTCAGCGCGGTGATTGACAGTCTGATATCTGATGAACCAGTGGCACAGGCTGAGGTGGACATTGCAGACCCTGTTCTGGAGGTTCAGCCGCCCGCAGTGTCAGTGAATAGAGTGCAGGTTACACAGCGATCAGGAGCAGACACAGGAGGATCTGCAGTACAATCAGCTGAGGAGAGGTCCAGTCCTGACCCACCTGCTGACAGACCAAAATACAGGAGACTGTTCTCCAGCGTCACAAGACCGACTAACCCCACACCTCAGAGGAGGAACGCGGTCAGAATCAGGTACTCAGGACCAGAGGAAAACCTCCCCTCCAGACTCTACATTGGGAAAGTTTTGTTGAAGGAGTTTATGAAGTTTAAAGCTTCTGAGGTATTCTCTCTGATCCACGTTCCCTCCAGCAGGAACTATGACATCAGTTTCAAGCTGCAATATAGTCTAGACTTATTCTGGAGTATTTATAATGATACAAAGGAGCACGCAATGTGGGAGCATCTACATGTCATCCAGCTGACTAACCCCAGGTAGTCACCGCCACTGTCCTGTTCCAGTCTGAGGTGGTGGCTCTGGCAGATTTGCAGCTCTGGTTGAGCAGATATTGTGAGGTGAAGAGACTGCCAACAAAGATCTATGATGAGGAGGAGATCTGGAATGGAGGATATTCTGTCAAGATCCAGCTGGTTCAGGAGAATGGAGTGACCAGACATCTGCCGCACTCCTTCTACTTGGGCTCGGAGAGAGGCGTATGCTACTACCCTGGTCAACCGCGACTGTGCCATAGTTGTGGGGGCAGACACCTGGCATTCAACTGTTCCCGTATTAAGTGCTCACTATGTGGTCAGTTTGGGCATGTGAAGGACGAGTGTACAGGACCTGTCATCTGTAACCTGTGCTTAGGACCTGGACATACATTCCGGGAGTGTCCGCATGCAGAACATAATAAAGAGGAGACCTTTAAAGGAGCCATGGAGGAAGGACAGGAGGATGTCTCCATAGGTGTAGATACAACCCCAGAACCTGGAAGTCCCAACGATGATGTGAGCCAAAGTACCAGAGATCCTGCTCCAGAGACGAATGTCCCATCTGTGGATGCTGCACAAGTGTCACCAGCCACTGAAAATAGAGGTCATGCTAAAAGTAAAATATCCAGTCACTCTGTCACCAAAACATCGAAACATCTGCCCAACACCAGTAAGGAACCAGCTGATCCAGCCGCAGCGACCAGTAAGGAACCAGCTGATCCAGCCGCAGCAACCAGTATCGATGAGGAGGGATTTCAGACGGTTAAAAGGAGAAGTAAAACAGATGATTCTTCTAGGAAAAAAATTACTGCTACAAAGAAATCACCGGAGTCTCCAGTGCTGGCGATAACTGGGGGACGTTACTGTGCGCTGGGGGAAGATGAACAGGAAGAAGAAGCAGAGATGGAGCAAGTCTCCTCACACATCCCAGGCGACGAACCTCAGGATGAAGATGCTGACCCCCCAATGTCCACCAAAAGATGGGGTGTTACAGGACATAGCAGTGAAAACACAGAAAAAGGCCATACTTGCAAATGGACACAGCCAGGTCAGAAAATGCTGATGAAGGAGTGAGCAGGTGCTTTAAATAATAATAGCCACTCCCACGGGTCTTGAGGGGAGTGGTGTGTGGTGCATGGGATGTGTAGTAAGAAATAATAAATGAATAGTGTGTGTGTGCAAGTGTAATACTATGAGTGAAATATAGGGGGCAGTAATGAGTAAAGTGCCTCAATAGAAATAAAATGGATAATGGGGTGCAAGTGTGTGAAACATGGAGGGATAGTGTGTACGTCATGAGGCACAACGTGTATAGCCAGGTAGAAGCCTATTTGTGACGCCTTGATAGTTCATAGAGCGGGCTACCCTGCTTGCTATGCCAAACAACAACACACCATGCTCTCCCAGCATCAAAGACCCAGCTGTGTCCAAGAGAAGCGAATATATGTAGTAATGAAAAATACCTGGGGTATTAGTAATCATTTTGGCCAAAAGGACGCAAGCTCGCAATCCACGACAAGGATCCCCAGACTTGCGAGTCCCTAACTCCTTAAATGGAACAGAACGTTCCTGATGTACAAACAGAACCGATAAAAACAAGGGGACATATATGAAAACACAGAAAAAGGCCATACTTGCAAATGGACACAGCCAGGTCAGAAAATGCTGATGAAGGAGTGAGCAGGTGCTTTAAATAATAATAGCCACTCCCACTGGTCTTGAGGGGAGTGGTGTGTGGTGCATGGGATGTGTAGTAAGAAATAATAAATGAATAGTGTGTGTGTGCAAGTGTAATACTATGAGTGAAATATAGGGGGCAGTAATGAGTAAAGTGCCTCAATAGAAATAAAATGGATAATGGGGTGCAAGTGTGTGAAACATGGAGGGATAGTGTGTACGTCATGAGGCACAACGTGTATAGCCAGGTAGAAGCCTATTTGTGACGCCTTGATAGTTCATAGAGCGGGCTACCCTGCTTGCTATGCCAAACAACAACACACCATGCTCTCCCAGCATCAAAGACCCAGCTGTGTCCAAGAGAAGCGAATATATGTAGTAATGAAAAATACCTGGGGTATTAGTAATCATTTTGGCCAAAAGGACGCAAGCTCGCAATCCACGACAAGGATCCCCAGACTTGCGAGTCCCTAACTCCTTAAATGGAACAGAACGTTCCTGATGTACAAACAGAACCGATAAAAACAAGGGGACATATATGAAAACACAGAAAAAGGCCATACTTGCAAATGGACACAGCCAGGTCAGAAAATGCTGATGAAGGAGTGAGCAGGTGCTTTAAATAATAATAGCCACTCCCACTGGTCTTGAGGGGAGTGGTGTGTGGTGCATGGGATGTGTAGTAAGAAATAATAAATGAATAGTGTGTGTGTGCAAGTGTAATACTATGAGTGAAATATAGGGGGCAGTAATGAGTAAAGTGCCTCAATAGAAATAAAATGGATAATGGGGTGCAAGTGTGTGAAACATGGAGGGATAGTGTGTACGTCATGAGGCACAACGTGTATAGCCAGGTAGAAGCCTATTTGTGACGCCTTGATAGTTCATAGAGCGGGCTACCCTGCTTGCTATGCCAAACAACAACACACCATGCTCTCCCAGCATCAAAGACCCAGCTGTGTCCAAGAGAAGCGAATATATGTAGTAATGAAAAATACCTGGGGTATTAGTAATCATTTTGGCCAAAAGGACGCAAGCTCGCAATCCACGACAAGGATCCCCAGACTTGCGAGTCCCTAACTCCTTAAATGGAACAGAACGTTCCTGATGTACAAACAGAACCGATAAAAACAAGGGGACATATATGAAAACACAGAAAAAGGCCATACTTGCAAATGGACACAGCCAGGTCAGAAAATGCTGATGAAGGAGTGAGCAGGTGCTTTAAATAATAATAGCCACTCCAACTGGTCTTGAGGGGAGTGGTGTGTGGTGCATGGGATGTGTAGTAAGAAATAATAAATGAATAGTGTGTGTGTGCAAGTGTAATACTATGAGTGGAATATAGGGGGCAGTAATGAGTAAAGTGCCTCAATAGAAATAAAATGGATAATGGGGTGCAAGTGTGTGAAACATGGAGGGATAGTGTGTACGTCATGAGGCACAACGTGTATAGCCAGGTAGAAGCCTATTTGTGACGCCTTGATAGTTCATAGAGCGGGCTACCCTGCTTGCTATGCCAAACAACAACACACCATGCTCTCCCAGCATCAAAGACCCAGCTGTGTCCAAGAGAAGCGAATATATGTAGTAATGAAAAATACCTGGGGTATTAGTAATCATTTTGGCCAAAAGGACGCAAGCTCGCAATCCACGACAAGGATCCCCAGACTTGCGAGTCCCTAACTCCTTAAATGGAACAGAACGTTCCTGATGTACAAACAGAACCGATAAAAACAAGGGGACATATATGAAAACACAGAAAAAGGCCATACTTGCAAATGGACACAGCCAGGTCAGAAAATGCTGATGAAGGAGTGAGCAGGTGCTTTAAATAATAATAGCCACTCCCACTGGTCTTGAGGGGAGTGGTGTGTGGTGCATGGGATGTGTAGTAAGAAATAATAAATGAATAGTGTGTGTGTGCAAGTGTAATACTATGAGTGAAATATAGGGGGCAGTAATGAGTAAAGTGCCTCAATAGAAATAAAATGGATAATGGGGTGCAAGTGTGTGAAACATGGAGGGATAGTGTGTACGTCATGAGGCACAACGTGTATAGCCAGGTAGAAGCCTATATGTGACGCCTTGATAGTTCATAGAGCGGGCTACCCTGCTTGCTATGCCAAACAACAACACACCATGCTCTCCCAGCATCAAAGACCCAGCTGTGTCCAAGAGAAGCGAATATATGTAGTAATGAAAAATACCTGGGGTATTAGTAATCATTTTGGCCAAAAGGACGCAAGCTCGCAATCCACGACAAGGATCCCCAGACTTGCGAGTCCCTAACTCCTTAAATGGAACAGAACGTTCCTGATGTACAAACAGAACCGATAAAAGTATGGCCTTTTTCTGTGTTTTCATATATGTCCCCTTGTTTTTATCGGTTCTGTTTGTACATCAGGAACGTTCTGTTCCATTTAAGGAGTTAGGGACTCGCAAGTCTGGGGATCCTTGTCGTGGATTGCGAGCTTGCGTCCTTTTGGCCAAAATGATTACTAATACCCCAGGTATTTTTCATTACTACATATATTCGCTTCTCTTGGACACAGCTGGGTCTTTGATGCTGGGAGAGCATGGTGTGTTGTTGTTTGGCATAGCAAGCAGGGTAGCCCGCTCTATGAACTATCAAGGCGTCACAAATAGGCTTCTACCTGGCTATACACGTTGTGCCTCATGACGTACACACTATCCCTCCATGTTTCACACACTTGCACCCCATTATCCATTTTATTTCTATTGAGGCACTTTACTCATTACTGCCCCCTATATTTCACTCATAGTATTACACTTGCACACACACACTATTCATTTATTATTTCTTACTACACATCCCATGCACCACACACCACTCCCCTCAAGACCAGTGGGAGTGGCTATTATTATTTAAAGCACCTGCTCACTCCTTCATCAGCATTTTCTGACCTGGCTGTGTCCATTTGCAAGTATGGCCTTTTTCTGTGTTTTCATATATGTCCCCTTGTTTTTATCGGTTCTGTTTGTACATCAGGAACGTTCTGTTCCATTTAAGGAGTTAGGGACTCGCAAGTCTGGGGATCCTTGTCGTGGATTGCGAGCTTGCGTCCTTTTGGCCAAAATGATTACTAATACCCCAGGTATTTTTCATTACTACATATATTCGCTTCTCTTGGACACAGCTGGGTCTTTGATGCTGGGAGAGCATGGTGTGTTGTTGTTTGGCATAGCAAGCAGGGTAGCCCGCTCTATGAACTATCAAGGCGTCACAAATAGGCTTCTACCTGGCTATACACGTTGTGCCTCATGACGTACACACTATCCCTCCATGTTTCACACACTTGCACCCCATTATCCATTTTATTTCTATTGAGGCACTTTACTCATTACTGCCCCCTATATTTCACTCATAGTATTACACTTGCACACACACACTATTCATTTATTATTTCTTACTACACATCCCATGCACCACACACCACTCCCCTCAAGACCAGTGGGAGTGGCTATTATTATTTAAAGCACCTGCTCACTCCTTCATCAGCATTTTCTGACCTGGCTGTGTCCATTTGCAAGTATGGCCTTTTTCTGTGTTTTCATATATGTCCCCTTGTTTTTATCGGTTCTGTTTGTACATCAGGAACGTTCTGTTCCATTTAAGGAGTTAGGGACTCGCAAGTCTGGGGATCCTTGTCGTGGATTGCGAGCTTGCGTCCTTTTGGCCAAAATGATTACTAATACCCCAGGTATTTTTCATTACTACATATATTCGCTTCTCTTGGACACAGCTGGGTCTTTGATGCTGGGAGAGCATGGTGTGTTGTTGTTTGGCATAGCAAGCAGGGTAGCCCGCTCTATGAACTATCAAGGCGTCACAAATAGGCTTCTACCTGGCTATACACGTTGTGCCTCATGACGTACACACTATCCCTCCATGTTTCACACACTTGCACCCCATTATCCATTTTATTTCTATTGAGGCACTTTACTCATTACTGCCCCCTATATTTCACTCATAGTATTACACTTGCACACACACACTATTCATTTATTATTTCTTACTACACATCCCATGCACCACACACCACTCCCCTCAAGACCAGTGGGAGTGGCTATTATTATTTAAAGCACCTGCTCACTCCTTCATCAGCATTTTCTGACCTGGCTGTGTCCATTTGCAAGTATGGCCTTTTTCTGTGTTTTCATATATGTCCCCTTGTTTTTATCGGTTCTGTTTGTACATCAGGAACGTTCTGTTCCATTTAAGGAGTTAGGGACTCGCAAGTCTGGGGATCCTTGTCGTGGATTGCGAGCTTGCGTCCTTTTGGCCAAAATGATTACTAATACCCCAGGTATTTTTCATTACTACATATATTCGCTTCTCTTGGACACAGCTGGGTCTTTGATGCTGGGAGAGCATGGTGTGTTGTTGTTTGGCATAGCAAGCAGGGTAGCCCGCTCTATGAACTATCAAGGCGTCACAAATAGGCTTCTACCTGGCTATACACGTTGTGCCTCATGACGTACACACTATCCCTCCATGTTTCACACACTTGCACCCCATTATCCATTTTATTTCTATTGAGGCACTTTACTCATTACTGCCCCCTATATTTCACTCATAGTATTACACTTGCACACACACACTATTCATTTATTATTTCTTACTACACATCCCATGCACCACACACCACTCCCCTCAAGACCAGTGGGAGTGGCTATTATTATTTAAAGCACCTGCTCACTCCTTCATCAGCATTTTCTGACCTGGCTGTGTCCATTTGCAAGTATGGCCTTTTTCTGTGTTTTCATATATGTCCCCTTGTTTTTATCGGTTCTGTTTGTACATCAGGAACGTTCTGTTCCATTTAAGGAGTTAGGGACTCGCAAGTCTGGGGATCCTTGTCGTGGATTGCGAGCTTGCGTCCTTTTGGCCAAAATGATTACTAATACCCCAGGTATTTTTCATTACTACATATATTCGCTTCTCTTGGACACAGCTGGGTCTTTGATGCTGGGAGAGCATGGTGTGTTGTTGTTTGGCATAGCAAGCAGGGTAGCCCGCTCTATGAACTATCAAGGCGTCACAAATAGGCTTCTACCTGGCTATACACGTTGTGCCTCATGACGTACACACTATCCCTCCATGTTTCACACACTTGCACCCCATTATCCATTTTATTTCCATTGAGGCACTTTACTCATTACTGCCCCCTATATTTCACTCATAGTATTACACTTGCACACACACACTATTCATTTATTATTTCTTACTACACATCCCATGCACCACACACCACTCCCCTCAAGACCAGTGGGAGTGGCTATTATTATTTAAAGCACCTGCTCACTCCTTCATCAGCATTTTCTGACCTGGCTGTGTCCATTTGCAAGTATGGCCTTTTTCTGTGTTTTCATATATGTCCCCTTGTTTTTATCGGTTCTGTTTGTACATCAGGAACGTTCTGTTCCATTTAAGGAGTTAGGGACTCGCAAGTCTGGGGATCCTTGTCGTGGATTGCGAGCTTGCGTCCTTTTGGCCAAAATGATTACTAATACCCCAGGTATTTTTCATTACTACATATATTCGCTTCTCTTGGACACAGCTGGGTCTTTGATGCTGGGAGAGCATGGTGTGTTGTTGTTTGGCATAGCAAGCAGGGTAGCCCGCTCTATGAACTATCAAGGCGTCACAAATAGGCTTCTACCTGGCTATACACGTTGTGCCTCATGACGTACACACTATCCCTCCATGTTTCACACACTTGCACCCCATTATCCATTTTATTTCTATTGAGGCACTTTACTCATTACTGCCCCCTATATTTCACTCATAGTATTACACTTGCACACACACACTATTCATTTATTATTTCTTACTACACATCCCATGCACCACACACCACTCCCCTCAAGACCAGTGGGAGTGGCTATTATTATTTAAAGCACCTGCTCACTCCTTCATCAGCATTTTCTGACCTGGCTGTGTCCATTTGCAAGTATGGCCTTTTTCTGTGTTTTCATATATGTCCCCTTGTTTTTATCGGTTCTGTTTGTACATCAGGAACGTTCTGTTCCATTTAAGGAGTTAGGGACTCGCAAGTCTGGGGATCCTTGTCGTGGATTGCGAGCTTGCGTCCTTTTGGCCAAAATGATTACTAATACCCCAGGTATTTTTCATTACTACATATATTCGCTTCTCTTGGACACAGCTGGGTCTTTGATGCTGGGAGAGCATGGTGTGTTGTTGTTTGGCATAGCAAGCAGGGTAGCCCGCTCTATGAACTATCAAGGCGTCACAAATAGGCTTCTACCTGGCTATACACGTTGTGCCTCATGACGTACACACTATCCCTCCATGTTTCACACACTTGCACCCCATTATCCATTTTATTTCTATTGAGGCACTTTACTCATTACTGCCCCCTATATTTCACTCATAGTATTACACTTGCACACACACACTATTCATTTATTATTTCTTACTACACATCCCATGCACCACACACCACTCCCCTCAAGACCAGTGGGAGTGGCTATTATTATTTAAAGCACCTGCTCACTCCTTCATCAGCATTTTCTGACCTGGCTGTGTCCATTTGCAAGTATGGCCTTTTTCTGTGTTTTCATATATGTCCCCTTGTTTTTATCGGTTCTGTTTGTACATCAGGAACGTTCTGTTCCATTTAAGGAGTTAGGGACTCGCAAGTCTGGGGATCCTTGTCGTGGATTGCGAGCTTGCGTCCTTTTGGCCAAAATGATTACTAATACCCCAGGTATTTTTCATTACTACATATATTCGCTTCTCTTGGACACAGCTGGGTCTTTGATGCTGGGAGAGCATGGTGTGTTGTTGTTTGGCATAGCAAGCAGGGTAGCCCGCTCTATGAACTATCAAGGCGTCACAAATAGGCTTCTACCTGGCTATACACGTTGTGCCTCATGACGTACACACTATCCCTCCATGTTTCACACACTTGCACCCCATTATCCATTTTATTTCTATTGAGGCACTTTACTCATTACTGCCCCCTATATTTCACTCATAGTATTACACTTGCACACACACACTATTCATTTATTATTTCTTACTACACATCCCATGCACCACACACCACTCCCCTCAAGACCAGTGGGAGTGGCTATTATTATTTAAAGCACCTGCTCACTCCTTCATCAGCATTTTCTGACCTGGCTGTGTCCATTTGCAAGTATGGCCTTTTTCTGTGTTTTCATATATGTCCCCTTGTTTTTATCGGTTCTGTTTGTACATCAGGAACGTTCTGTTCCATTTAAGGAGTTAGGGACTCGCAAGTCTGGGGATCCTTGTCGTGGATTGCGAGCTTGCGTCCTTTTGGCCAAAATGATTACTAATACCCCAGGTATTTTTCATTACTACATATATTCGCTTCTCTTGGACACAGCTGGGTCTTTGATGCTGGGAGAGCATGGTGTGTTGTTGTTTGGCATAGCAAGCAGGGTAGCCCGCTCTATGAACTATCAAGGCGTCACAAATAGGCTTCTACCTGGCTATACACGTTGTGCCTCATGACGTACACACTATCCCTCCATGTTTCACACACTTGCACCCCATTATCCATTTTATTTCTATTGAGGCACTTTACTCATTACTGCCCCCTATATTTCACTCATAGTATTACACTTGCACACACACACTATTCATTTATTATTTCTTACTACACATCCCATGCACCACACACCACTCCCCTCAAGACCAGTGGGAGTGGCTATTATTATTTAAAGCACCTGCTCACTCCTTCATCAGCATTTTCTGACCTGGCTGTGTCCATTTGCAAGTATGGCCTTTTTCTGTGTTTTCATATATGTCCCCTTGTTTTTATCGGTTCTGTTTGTACATCAGGAACGTTCTGTTCCATTTAAGGAGTTAGGGACTCGCAAGTCTGGGGATCCTTGTCGTGGATTGCGAGCTTGCGTCCTTTTGGCCAAAATGATTACTAATACCCCAGGTATTTTTCATTACTACATATATTCGCTTCTCTTGGACACAGCTGGGTCTTTGATGCTGGGAGAGCATGGTGTGTTGTTGTTTGGCATAGCAAGCAGGGTAGCCCGCTCTATGAACTATCAAGGCGTCACAAATAGGCTTCTACCTGGCTATACACGTTGTGCCTCATGACGTACACACTATCCCTCCATGTTGCACACACTTGCACCCCATTATCCATTTTATTTCTATTGAGGCACTTTACTCATTACTGCCCCCTATATTTCACTCATAGTATTACACTTGCACACACACACTATTCATTTATTATTTCTTACTACACATCCCATGCACCACACACCACTCCCCTCAAGACCAGTGGGAGTGGCTATTATTATTTAAAGCACCTGCTCACTCCTTCATCAGCATTTTCTGACCTGGCTGTGTCCATTTGCAAGTATGGCCTTTTTCTGTGTTTTCATATATGTCCCCTTGTTTTTATCGGTTCTGTTTGTACATCAGGAACGTTCTGTTCCATTTAAGGAGTTAGGGACTCGCAAGTCTGGGGATCCTTGTCGTGGATTGCGAGCTTGCGTCCTTTTGGCCAAAATGATTACTAATACCCCAGGTATTTTTCATTACTACATATATTCGCTTCTCTTGGACACAGCTGGGTCTTTGATGCTGGGAGAGCATGGTGTGTTGTTGTTTGGCATAGCAAGCAGGGTAGCCCGCTCTATGAACTATCAAGGCGTCACAAATAGGCTTCTACCTGGCTATACACGTTGTGCCTCATGACGTACACACTATCCCTCCATGTTTCACACACTTGCACCCCATTATCCATTTTATTTCTATTGAGGCACTTTACTCATTACTGCCCCCTATATTTCACTCATAGTATTACACTTGCACACACACACTATTCATTTATTATTTCTTACTACACATCCCATGCACCACACACCACTCCCCTCAAGACCAGTGGGAGTGGCTATTATTATTTAAAGCACCTGCTCACTCCTTCATCAGCATTTTCTGACCTGGCTGTGTCCATTTGCAAGTATGGCCTTTTTCTGTGTTTTCATATATGTCCCCTTGTTTTTATCGGTTCTGTTTGTACATCAGGAACGTTCTGTTCCATTTAAGGAGTTAGGGACTCGCAAGTCTGGGGATCCTTGTCGTGGATTGCGAGCTTGCGTCCTTTTGGCCAAAATGATTACTAATACCCCAGGTATTTTTCATTACTACATATATTCGCTTCTCTTGGACACAGCTGGGTCTTTGATGCTGGGAGAGCATGGTGTGTTGTTGTTTGGCATAGCAAGCAGGGTAGCCCGCTCTATGAACTATCAAGGCGTCACAAATAGGCTTCTACCTGGCTATACACGTTGTGCCTCATGACGTACACAGTATCCCTCCATGTTTCACACACTTGCACCCCATTATCCATTTTATTTCTATTGAGGCACTTTACTCATTACTGCCCCCTATATTTCACTCATAGTATTACACTTGCACACACACACTATTCATTTATTATTTCTTACTACACATCCCATGCACCACACACCACTCCCCTCAAGACCAGTGGGAGTGGCTATTATTATTTAAAGCACCTGCTCACTCCTTCATCAGCATTTTCTGACCTGGCTGTGTCCATTTGCAAGTATGGCCTTTTTCTGTGTTTTCATATATGTCCCCTTGTTTTTATCGGTTCTGTTTGTACATCAGGAACGTTCTGTTCCATTTAAGGAGTTAGGGACTCGCAAGTCTGGGGATCCTTGTCGTGGATTGCGAGCTTGCGTCCTTTTGGCCAAAATGATTACTAATACCCCAGGTATTTTTCATTACTACATATATTCGCTTCTCTTGGACACAGCTGGGTCTTTGATGCTGGGAGAGCATGGTGTGTTGTTGTTTGGCATAGCAAGCAGGGTAGCCCGCTCTATGAACTATCAAGGCGTCACAAATAGGCTTCTACCTGGCTATACACGTTGTGCCTCATGACGTACACACTATCCCTCCATGTTTCACACACTTGCACCCCATTATCCATTTTATTTCCATTGAGGCACTTTACTCATTACTGCCCCCTATATTTCACTCATAGTATTACACTTGCACACACACACTATTCATTTATTATTTCTTACTACACATCCCATGCACCACACACCACTCCCCTCAAGACCAGTGGGAGTGGCTATTATTATTTAAAGCACCTGCTCACTCCTTCATCAGCATTTTCTGACCTGGCTGTGTCCATTTGCAAGTATGGCCTTTTTCTGTGTTTTCATATATGTCCCCTTGTTTTTATCGGTTCTGTTTGTACATCAGGAACGTTCTGTTCCATTTAAGGAGTTAGGGACTCGCAAGTCTGGGGATCCTTGTCGTGGATTGCGAGCTTGCGTCCTTTTGGCCAAAATGATTACTAATACCCCAGGTATTTTTCATTACTACATATATTCGCTTCTCTTGGACACAGCTGGGTCTTTGATGCTGGGAGAGCATGGTGTGTTGTTGTTTGGCATAGCAAGCAGGGTAGCCCGCTCTATGAACTATCAAGGCGTCACAAATAGGCTTCTACCTGGCTATACACGTTGTGCCTCATGACGTACACACTATCCCTCCATGTTTCACACACTTGCACCCCATTATCCATTTTATTTCTATTGAGGCACTTTACTCATTACTGCCCCCTATATTTCACTCATAGTATTACACTTGCACACACACACTATTCATTTATTATTTCTTACTACACATCCCATGCACCACACACCACTCCCCTCAAGACCAGTGGGAGTGGCTATTATTATTTAAAGCACCTGCTCACTCCTTCATCAGCATTTTCTGACCTGGCTGTGTCCATTTGCAAGTATGGCCTTTTTCTGTGTTTTCATATATGTCCCCTTGTTTTTATCGGTTCTGTTTGTACATCAGGAACGTTCTGTTCCATTTAAGGAGTTAGGGACTCGCAAGTCTGGGGATCCTTGTCGTGGATTGCGAGCTTGCGTCCTTTTGGCCAAAATGATTACTAATACCCCAGGTATTTTTCATTACTACATATATTCGCTTCTCTTGGACACAGCTGGGTCTTTGATGCTGGGAGAGCATGGTGTGTTGTTGTTTGGCATAGCAAGCAGGGTAGCCCACTCTATGAACTATCAAGGCGTCACAAATAGGCTTCTACCTGGCTATACACGTTGTGCCTCATGACGTACACACTATCCCTCCATGTTGCACACACTTGCACCCCATTATCCATTTTATTTCTATTGAGGCACTTTACTCATTACTGCCCCCTATATTTCACTCATAGTATTACACTTGCACACACACACTATTCATTTATTATTTCTTACTACACATCCCATGCACCACACACCACTCCCCTCAAGACCAGTGGGAGTGGCTATTATTATTTAAAGCACCTGCTCACTCCTTCATCAGCATTTTCTGACCTGGCTGTGTCCATTTGCAAGTATGGCCTTTTTCTGTGTTTTCATATATGTCCCCTTGTTTTTATCGGTTCTGTTTGTACATCAGGAACGTTCTGTTCCATTTAAGGAGTTAGGGACTCGCAAGTCTGGGGATCCTTGTCGTGGATTGCGAGCTTGCGTCCTTTTGGCCAAAATGATTACTAATACCCCAGGTATTTTTCATTACTACATATATTCGCTTCTCTTGGACACAGCTGGGTCTTTGATGCTGGGAGAGCATGGTGTGTTGTTGTTTGGCATAGCAAGCAGGGTAGCCCGCTCTATGAACTATCAAGGCGTCACAAATAGGCTTCTACCTGGCTATACACGTTGTGCCTCATGACGTACACACTATCCCTCCATGTTTCACACACTTGCACCCCATTATCCATTTTATTTCTATTGAGGCACTTTACTCATTACTGCCCCCTATATTTCACTCATAGTATTACACTTGCACACACACACACTATTCATTTATTATTTCTTACTACACATCCCATGCACCACACACCACTCCCCTCAAGACCAGTGGGAGTGGCTATTATTATTATTTAAAGCACCTGCTCACTCCTTCATCAGCATTTTCTGACCTGGCTGTGTCCATTTGCAAGTATGGCCTTTTTCTGTGTTTTCATATATGTCCCCTTGTTTTTATCGGTTCTGTTTGTACATCAGGAACGTTCTGTTCCATTTAAGGAGTTAGGGACTCGCAAGTCTGGGGATCCTTGTCGTGGATTGCGAGCTTGCGTCCTTTTGGCCAAAATGATTACTAATACCCCAGGTATTTTTCATTACTACATATATTCGCTTCTCTTGGACACAGCTGGGTCTTTGATGCTGGGAGAGCATGGTGTGTTGTTGTTTGGCATAGCAAGCAGGGTAGCCCGCTCTATGAACTATCAAGGCGTCACAAATAGGCTTCTACCTGGCTATACACGTTGTGCCTCATGACGTACACACTATCCCTCCATGTTTCACACACTTGCACCCCATTATCCATTTTATTTCTATTGAGGCACTTTACTCATTACTGCCCCCTATATTTCACTCATAGTATTACACTTGCACACACACACTATTCATTTATTATTTCTTACTACACATCCCATGCACCACACACCACTCCCCTCAAGACCAGTGGGAGTGGCTATTATTATTTAAAGCACCTGCTCACTCCTTCATCAGCATTTTCTGACCTGGCTGTGTCCATTTGCAAGTATGGCCTTTTTCTGTGTTTTCATATATGTCCCCTTGTTTTTATCGGTTCTGTTTGTACATCAGGAACGTTCTGTTCCATTTAAGGAGTTAGGGACTCGCAAGTCTGGGGATCCTTGTCGTGGATTGCGAGCTTGCGTCCTTTTGGCCAAAATGATTACTAATACCCCAGGTATTTTTCATTACTACATATATTCGCTTCTCTTGGACACAGCTGGGTCTTTGATGCTGGGAGAGCATGGTGTGTTGTTGTTTGGCATAGCAAGCAGGGTAGCCCGCTCTATGAACTATCAAGGCGTCACAAATAGGCTTCTACCTGGCTATACACGTTGTGTCTCATGACGTACACACTATCCCTCCATGTTTCACACACTTGCACCCCATTATCCATTTTATTTCTATTGAGGCACTTTACTCATTACTGCCCCCTATATTTCACTCATAGTATTACACTTGCACACACACACTATTCATTTATTATTTCTTACTACACATCCCATGCACCACACACCACTCCCCTCAAGACCAGTGGGAGTGGCTATTATTATTTAAAGCACCTGCTCACTCCTTCATCAGCATTTTCTGACCTGGCTGTGTCCATTTGCAAGTATGGCCTTTTTCTGTGTTTTCATATATGTCCCCTTGTTTTTATCGGTTCTGGTAGGACATAGCAGTGGAAGAAGGAAAAAAAGTAGGAAAGACATGTAACCAAGATGAGGCTGAAAATTACCTCCATCAATGTGAACAGCGTGAAGAATAGGAGCAGGCGGCAGGCGATATTCCAGCGTCTGTCTGACGACAAAACCAATGTCATCTTTATACAAGAGACTTATCTACAGAGTAATGTCCCTGCTGTGTCCCTGCAGTCACCACATCTAGTGGGACAGTGAAACTCTCTGCTGCTGTATGGAGACTTCTAGCCTGAACTCAGTTTATATCATAGAGGCTTACTATATTTCATAAATGTGGTGACCGTGTACCATCTGTGGTGTGCGCGATGCTGCCCGGTCACCAATAAAGAAGAACTTTCCTGTAATACTGTCTAGAATAATATCATGAAAAATAGTTGAAACAATCTATACTGGAGCAATATTCATATATTATGGTTTGTTTAATGATTGTGATGTTATTAAGAGACATACGTTTATTTTCTTTATCTGTTATGAGTGTATTGCAAAGGTATTGTAATATTTTGTTGCAAGTTTTCAAATAAAAAAGATAATTATAGTAGTTATATCCTTGTATATAGGGGGCAGTATTATAGTAGTTATATTCTTGTATATAGGAGCAGTATTATAGTAGTTATATTCTTGTATATAGGGGCTGTATTATAGTAGTTATATTCATGTATATAGGGGCAGTACTATAGTAGTTATATTCATGTATATAGGGACAGTATTATAGTAGTTATATTCTTGTATATAGGGGGCAGTATTATAGTAGTTATATTCTTGTATATAGGGGTAGTATTATAGTAGTTATATTCTTGTATATAGGGGCAGTATTATAGTAGTTATATTCATGTATATAGGGGCAGTACTATAGTAGTTATATTCATGTATATAGGGGCAGTATTATAGTAGTTATATTCTTGTATATAGGAGCAGTATTATAGTAGTTATATTCTTGTATATAGGGGGTAGTATTATAGTAGTTATATTCTTGTATATAGGGGGTAGTATTATAGTAGTTATATTCTTGTATATAGGGAGCAGTATTATAGTAGTTATATTCATGTATATAGGGGCAGTATTATAGTAGTTATATTCTTGTATATACCGTGTTTCCCCGATAGTAAGACACCCCCGATTGTAAGACGTATCGGGGGTTTCAGGGGGGTCGGCTAATATAAGCCGTACCCCGAAAGTAAGACATATGTCTTACTTTCGGGGAAACACGGAGGTATTGCCGCCTCCTGCCCACTTCCGCGCCGCCCCCCTCTCCATACGTCACCGCGCCGTCCCCAGCACTTGTCAATGCCGCCTCCTCCTTAAAACCCGAGCCATAGACTTTTTACGGCTCGGGTTTTAACTTGCTGCCCGCGCGATCGGGCAGCTGAATGTCGGGTCTCCGGCTGTCAGTGACTGCCAGGGACCCGGAGGAGAGGATAGAAGCAGCTTTAGCTGCTTCTGTCTTATCCGATGTCTTTTTACACAGCGTTCAATGAACGCTGTGTATAGGAATAGAGACAGCAGCAGCGGCGCTGTCTCTATTCCTCCCGGTGATCATGTGACAGGTCACATGATCGCCGGGTCCCGTTAGTGACAGACTGCTGCTGGGTCTAACAAGACCCAGCACAGCCCTATTAGTGACAATCGTCACTATGAGAGGGCTGATTTCCCCTGTAACTGGGGCTGCTGTGCAGCTCCAGTTACAGGGGAAAAGATGGTGTAAAAGAAAGAAAAAAATATATATAAAGTTCCCCAAAGGTCTTTTTTGACCTTTGAGGGACAGACCATAGTAATAAAAAAATAATAAATAATAAAGTAAAGTGCAAAAAATCGACAATTTTTTTCCAATATAAGACATACCCCGAAAGTAAGACATAGTGGGGCTTTTGGGGATAAAAAGAAAGTAAGACACTGTCTTACTTTCGGGGAAACACGGTAGGAACAGTATTATAGTAGTTATATTCTTGTATATAGGGAGCAGTATTATAGTAGTTATATTCTTGTATATAGGGGCAGTATTATAGTAGTTATATTCTTGTATATAGGAGCAGTATTATAGTAGTTATATTCTTGTATATAGGGGGTAGTATTATAGTAGTTATATTCTTGTATATAGGGGGTAGTATTATAGTAGTTATATTCTTGTATATAGGGGCAGTATTATAGTAGTTATATTCTTGTATATAGGGAGCAGTATTATAGTAGTTATATTCTTGTATATAGGGGCAGTATTATAGTAGTTATATTCATGTATATAGGGGGCAGTATTATAGTAGTTATATTCTTGTATATAGGAGCAGTATTATAATAGTTATATTCTTGTGTATATAGGGGGCAGTATTATAGTAGTTATATTCTTGTATATAGGGGGTAGTATTATAGTAGTTATATTCTTGTATATAGGGGGTAGTATTATAGTAGTTATATTCTTGTATATAGGGGGTAGTATTATAGTAGTTATATTCTTGTATATAGTGGGCAGTATTATAGTAGTTATATTCTTGTATATAGGAACAGTATTATAGTAGTTATATTCTTGTATATAGGGGCAGTATTATAGTAGTTATATTCATGTATATAGGGGCAGTACTATAGTAGTTATATTCATGTATATAGGGGCAGTATTATAGTAGTTATATTCTTGTATATAGGGGGCAGTATTATAGTAGTTATATTCTTGTATATAGGGGTAGTATTATAGTAGTTATATTCTTGTATATAGGGGCAGTATTATAGTAGTTATATTCATGTATATAGGGGCAGTACTATAGTAGTTATATTCATGTATATAGGGGCAGTATTATAGTAGTTATATTCTTGTATATAGGAGCAGTATTATAGTAGTTATATTCTTGTATATAGGGGGTAGTATTATAGTAGTTATATTCTTGTATATAGGGGGTAGTATTATAGTAGTTATATTCTTGTATATAGGGAGCAGTATTATAGTAGTTATATTCATGTATATAGGGGCAGTATTATAGTAGTTATATTCTTGTATATAGGAACAGTATTATAGTAGTTATATTCTTGTATATAGGGAGCAGTATTATAGTAGTTATATTCTTGTATATAGGGGCAGTATTATAGTAGTTATATTCTTGTATATAGGAGCAGTATTATAGTAGTTATATTCTTGTATATAGGGGGTAGTATTATAGTAGTTATATTCTTGTATATAGGGGGTAGTATTATAGTAGTTATATTCTTGTATATAGGGGCAGTATTATAGTAGTTATATTCTTGTATATAGGGAGCAGTATTATAGTAGTTATATTCTTGTATATAGGGGCAGTATTATAGTAGTTATATTCTTGTATATAGGGGGCAGTATTATAGTAGTTATATTCTTGTATATAGGAGCAGTATTATAATAGTTATATTCTTGTGTATATAGGGGGCAGTATTATAGTAGTTATATTCTTGTATATAGGGGGTAGTATTATAGTAGTTATATTCTTGTATATAGGGGGTAGTATTATAGTAGTTATATTCTTGTATATAGGGGGTAGTATTATAGTAGTTATATTCTTGTATATAGTGGGCAGTATTATAGTAGTTATATTCTTGTGTATAGGGGGCAGTATTATAGTAGTTATATTCTTGTGTATATAGGGGGCAGTATTATAGTAGTTATATTCTTGTATATAGGGGCAGTATTATAGTAGTTATATTCTTGTATATAGGGGGCAGTATTATAGTAGTAATATTCTTGTACATATAGGGCAGTATTATAGTAGTTATATTCTTGTATATAGAGGGCAGTATTATAGTAGTTATATTCTTGTATATAGGGACAGTATTATAGTAGTTATATTCTTGTATATAGGAGCAGTATTATAGTAGTTATATTCTTGTATATAGGAGCAGTATTATAGTAGTTATATTCTTGTATATAGGAGCAGTATTATAGTAGTTATATCCTTGTATATAGGGGCAGTATTATAGTAGTTATATTCTTGTATATAAGGGAGCAGTATTATAGTAGTTATATTCTTGTATATAGGAGCAATATTATAGTAGTTATATTCTTGTATATAGGGGCAGTATTATAGTAGTTATATTCTTGTATATAGGGGCAGTATTATAGTAGTTATATTCTTGTATATAGGAGACAGTATTATAGTAGTTATAGTCTTGTATATATGGAGCAGTATTATAGTAGTTATGTTCTTGTATATAGTGGGCAGTATTTTAGTAGTTATATTATTGGTATATATCGCAAAAGCAACATAAAATTTGTTTGACATATAGAGAATAATAAAACTATATGCCCCCGCTGATGACTTATCTTTTCCACTATTACTGTCAGAGCATTCAGATCTATGAGTATGATTAACTACTTTACTCCAAATACAACACATTTATAAAGGCAAATCCTAGAGGACCTTTGTATATATGACAATACATTTCCAAGGGTTATGCTAAATTATGTTTTCCTATAGCTGATACCATGATTTCAATATTTCAATTTTTTCTAACAATATAATTTATATGTATATATATATATATATATATATATATATATATATATATATATATATATATATATAAAATCCATTCAATGAATTCTCATGCCAGCTTAAGTAAAGAATACTGATATTGATGTTATCTATCGTGTACATAAAAAAAAATAGTGAACGGAAACTGAAGGATCTTCGTTTAATCCTTTTAAAAGGACATACATAAACTTTAAAAGCTTGCTGCGACTAGAATGTAAGGGCTGCAACTTTGCTTTTATTTTAATCTTTTCTTTCAGATGATACCTCCAAATCTCTATCTACGGAGCAGGAAAAGTTTTATTGTTTTGTTCTGTGTCTGTGTGGGAAGGAATGGGAGGGGGGGGGGGGAGGGAGCTGTAAATGAGATCAGAAAGAAAGATCATAGTCTGATACTGTAATATCTCCCCCTGTACAGCCATTAATTGACCTCAGGGGTGTTAATTTATGAACCCTGTCACATATAGGGAGTCTTTTTTCTCCTAAAGAGATGAGAATATGAGCAGTTTCTCCTACTCCCAATCCGACCATTTGTCGACTCTGAGAACTCTGCACATCTTGAACTTTTATTTTAGGAGGTATAGTGTGTCTCAGGCTCTGCTTGTATCAGACTTTTAGCCACAAACATGATTATTTTTCAATTTTTTAACAAATGTTATGCTTTGATGCAAAGTTGCATGAAGGCGCCCATTGTTCTGGTCGGAATTGTTTTTTACAATGTGCCAGGCGTCTTCTCTTAGGAAATGTATTTGAAAAGGTGTGACTATTGTCCCTACACTCCATGGCAATGAAATGGTTAATAGTGTAAAGTCTAAAGAAACACGCATTAAAGATCATGCACACGTAAACATAAGCAATAAGCACAATCTAATGACTGTCCCATAGTTCCTTTGTAATGTGACGGTAGAGAAAAGCATAGTCCATAGTCCACCTTGGTTAAACCAGCACTATCAATTTACAGAAAGCCGCAGACTCCACCAGATGGAATAGACGGGACAGCGCCACTACAAAAAATAACTTAGCCATTTCACAATGTGAGGCTGTTACTTCTGCCCCCAACTCAAATGATGCTTTGCACATCTTGTTGCCATGGCTAATTATACTCACTAATGACGTCACTCGGATAGCTGAGTGTCTTTATGTTTTTGCCTGCATCTAGTCCAGATTCCTGATATTCTTGGTTGTTAATGGTTCTGACTTTTTGCTCCATTCCTTGTTCCTCTTTCTCTACTGCCCCCTTCTGACCATAACTCCATGAAAGACTTAAGAATAAGGACAAGGGCTCCCTTAGATTCAATTTCTTGGATTAGCCAAATTGTAATATGAAAGGTCCCCTACCATTCATAGTAACAAACGTCAAGTGGAAGGCTGGAGGAGGAGGCCAAAAAGAGATGTACTGATGATTGGTGGCATAGGACAAACACCAGAGCCAACAGCCTCTACACTGATAGCAACAGCAGCCACAAAATCACCAACAGGACCTGAGGATGATAACAACATGGCTTTATTAACCTGAGTACAGTATGTGGACTGTTTTTTGGGCGGAAAGGGGTGCTTAGGATGGATTTTTTTTTAGCACTACTATGGGCCTCACATCTAACAGATGTTGATGGCACATAAATTTAAGACTTTTGGAAAAAATGCGCACGCACACATTCTTGGCAGATTTGGTCTTTGCACTACCTACTGATGATCAAGATTATATTATCTAGTGAGGTCAACAAAAATGGCACACTAGGGATACACACGAAGGAGCAATAATATACCCAGGTCCCATCTATCACTTTATCATCTACCTCCATGCTGTCCCCAGCCTATAACTCTGAATAATTAGAGGACACCACCCTTAGTCCTTTCCTTGATCCTAAGCAAGTCGAATCACTACCTGCATTGCCTATTCCATTGCTGCCTTTACTTCCAGTAACAACCTCTTACATTATTCCACCTATCCCTTCCAAGTGGTTTTTGCAGGAAATCTTCCTCAATTCTGGTTTCCCTCAGCTTACTAGGGGTTTGCTGGTCTATCAATATTTTGGTTCTTCCTATCACATTATCGAATTCTACTACACCTTTTCGTGATTGACGGGCGGTAGTAGTGACACCCTGGAATTTGATGACAACTTGTACAGGAAAAATCTAACTTTAGACTATGTTAATATAAAGTCAAGTTGCTCTGGATTTTCTATTCGAATTTACGGTCGGAAAATCCCCAGCGTATTACAGTAGCAACAAAGTGGATGAGATTTGAACAAATCTTATCCACCAACTGCGGAAAATTTCCACGTAGAAATTGGCCTGTAGAAAATTGTTGCCTATTCGTTGCAGAATTTCCCCATTGAGTTCAATCGGGAAGTGAAAATTTGCAACAAATGCCAAATGATGCGGTTTTTTGCTGCAGAACCCCCCTCCACTATTTATACTTAGCGAGGCATCCCTGCTCCCCCTTATCTGCTCTCTGTGCAACCGGCCTCCTGTTATGATGTTTCGGGCAATCACATGCTGCAGCGGTCACATGGAACAAAGCTTCATCGCAGAAGGTCGATTGCACAGAGACCAGGTGGGGAGCAGAGATGCGTCACTACAGGAGTGCCAGAGGAGGGAAGTATGGTCCCTCTTCTTCGCAGCGGTAAATCTGGTCTAAAATCTTTTGGCCAGAATTCCCTGCAGAATCTGGGTTTCATTTACTGCACAATTTTTTATTTTTTTTTTAAAGTCCTTGGAAGGGAAAAGTGTTATGACCAGTAGGTTTGTGGACCTACTGGGCTACTCCACCAGTTTGGCTTAGGGCCACCTCTAAGGGCATTGTCTAAGTAGCCTCCCCGGTCTTCACCCTTTAACTTCTATACAGGGATCTGGTCTTCGCTGCGGGAAGACTGCCAGGTCGCTAACTCTTGAGGTGGTCCCGGCGGAGTAGCTGCTGACCAAACAGACACGAGACAGGCACAGGCAGATGGTACCTTAACGGATGGAAGCTGACACCGGTCACTGGTCACAGGTGGATAGCGGATAGCTCGACATAGGCAGGTAGCTGGACACAGGCAGGTAGCAGGTAACTGGTCACAGGCAGGTAGCTGATCACAGGCAGGTAGCAGGTAACTGGTCACAGGCAGGTAGCTGATCACAGGCAGGTAGCAGGTAACTGGTCACAGGCAGGTAGCTGATCACAGGCAGGTAGCAGGTAGCCAAACACCGGCAGATAATAAAGAGCAAGAGTGGACTGGATGCAGGCAGGTAATGAATAATCGGATGCAGGCTGTTCACAGACAGCAATAGCGGACTGGATACAGGCTGGTAACGGACAACTGGATACAGGCTGATAACTGATAGCAATAGCAGACAGGAACAGATGCATACAGAAACCTTCGCTGGATAACACTAGGTTGTTCCAATATTGCTCAGGCACGAGGTGAATAGTAAAGGTGCCTTAAAGAGGCTCTGTCACCAGATTTTGCAACCCCTATCTGCTATTGCAGCAGATAGGCGCTGCAATGTAGATTACAGTAACGTTTTTATTTTTAAAAAACGAGCATTTTTGGCCAAGTTCTGACCATTTTCGTATTTATGCAAATGAGGCTTGCAAAAGTACAACTGGGCGTGTTGAAAAGTAAAAGTCCAAGTGGGCGTGTATTATGTGCGTACATCGGGGCGTGTTTACTACTTTTACTAGCTGGGCGTTCTGACGAGAAGTATCATCCACTTCTCTTCAGAACGCCCAGCTTCTGACAGTGCAGATCTGTGACGTCACTCACAGGTCCTGCATCGTGACGGCCACATCGGCACCAGAGGCTACAGTTGATTCTGCAGCAGCATCAGCGTTTGCAGGTAAGTAGCTACATCGATTTACCTGCAAACGCCGATGCTGCTGCAGAATCATCTGTAGCCTCTGGTGCCGATGTGTCCTCGCTCGTCTGACACGATGCAGGACCTGGGGAAGTGACGTCACAGCGTGATCTCTCGAGAAAACGGCTGTGTCTGCACTGCCAGAAGCTGGGCGTTCTGAAGAGAAGTGGATGATACTTCTCGTCAGAAAGCCCAGCTAGTAAAAGTAGTAAAAATGCCCCGATGTACGCACATAATACACGCCCAGTTGTACTTTTACTTTTCAACACACCCAGTTGTACTTTTGCAAGCCTCATTTGCATAAATACAAAAATGGTCATAACTTGGCCAAAAATGCTCGTTTTTAAAAAATAAAAACGTTACTGTAATCTACATTGCAGCGCCGATCTGCTGCAATAGCAGATAGGGGTTGCAAAATCTGGTGACAGAGCCTCTTTAAGTAATCCTGGGGAGGGGCAACAGGGATTGGTGAGATACTATTTTGCGCATGCTGGCACTTTGAGGTGGGCAGAGCGTACACACTGGGAACAGTTCGGCAGCGAACGGAGAACACAGTCAGAGGCTAGTGGTCTGGAGAAGGAACAGGATGCCCGTCAAGGTACAAGAACTGTTGACAGTAGTCGCCAGGAGGAGCAAGACCCGCTGCCACTGCCACAAAAAGGAAGTTCTTAGCTGAGGAATCGAGCTACAAGTTCTCTTTTCCCAGGGCCTCCCTCTGAGTCAAAGAGCCACAGACAAATTGTAGACTCCTTTCCTGTCCCAAAAACTTTCCACACAAAGGGCTAAAAGGGCATTGCCGAGAAGATGCCTCACCCAGCTGTGCTTCTCTTTTTTTTTTCCATCATGAGTGCATTTTGCCCTGTCACAGATGAAAAAAACATGTAATGAAACATATACAAAGCACCAAGTTTTCATTATTTAATTGGCATAATAATCGGGATTGTTCAATTTCACAAACAATGCAGCATTTTTCTCCTGACACGTAGTGTACATGGCATAATCACAGCGTTCACAGAGAACCACATGGATGTTCTACATTTTCTGCAACTGGTGCTCTCATCTTCATAAGAAAAAAAATATTCTGTATTTCCCAAGGAACATTTTTTAGTACTTTTTTATGTTGGAATAGTGGCTTCAAATTACTACTAAGCAATTACCTCTGGTGATAAAGTTTTATTAAATTACACAATGCATTCACCTTATCGCTCCTGCACTGGTCATTTCTCTGTCTTTATGAGAATCCAAAAAATTGGGAAAATTTAAGGAACAAAAAAAATGTAATTGCATTAAAAATCCTTTTCATATGGCGACTATAATACAAACACTTTATAAATGTATGTACAGTTAGATCAAATGAGGTAATTCCAGATAAGGCCGACCTGACACCACCAGATGTAGTTAATTAAATTAGTAATTCAGACCACAATATCCATCATAAACAAATATCACGTCAGCGCAGCGCTGCTGATTACTTCCTGCTCCGAGTAGTAATCCATTAAAGAAATGCAGAAATGTAATGAGTCTGAGATAATTAAAAGAAAAAACAAAAGACGGAAATGATTTAACCTTTTCTGTTACATAGAAGTTTTATTATACGTGGCAGTAATGAAAACTTTACAAAAGTTCTTTAACCCCCTTCCCGATATCCGTCATGCGCTGCACCATAGGCAGCGGGTGTCAGTTGTATAATACAGCTGACACCCTACTCTATTAGCTGAGATCAGAGATAATTCTGTGGTATCCCAGAGGATACAGATGTTATGAGAGGACCTGATGGGGGTAGTAGTCCCCCTAATGGCTGGTTTATTAGTGATGTCACGGTCGCGGCAGTGGGGTCCTACCCAGGGCACCTCTCTTAGGACATGCACAAAGTCAATTGTCAAAAAAATGGAAAGCAAAATCAGACACAGTTCTCTACTAACCAAAAGTCTCTTTACTGAGGAGAACTTCCATAAAGTGCAGCAATAATTCACAGCAATGCAGTCTCTCATTACAAGTATAGTGGAGTGTGCATGTGAGGAGGACCCCTTGTTAGCTGACTTGCAGGGATATGCTTGTGAGGGGTGATGCTAACACAGTACTTTCCTCAGATTATGCAGTTTATGGTTTTGGGGGAGACACAGTCCTTATTATGGCTACAGAAGGGATCTGCACCGGTTGGCTCCCGGCGGGTGACTAACTTGAGGGAAATGTAGTTACTCACGGGTACTGGGCCGCGGTATCCGACAGTCAGACGCAGACCTAAGACACGTGGCTTGGAAACCACGGAGCACTGGACTTGACCGGAGGCCTACTTTAAGGTCCAGGATTGCAGAAAGGCTCCTCTTGAAACTGCTCCTTTCTGGCAGATAGATTCTCTCCTTCTCGGAGGCGGTAGAAATGTATATCTTATCCCCTCTGTATGGACTGGTGAAGGGTCCTAGGAATATCTGTGCTTTGCATGGGCTGTGTGATTCACCATGCAGCTTCTAGCCGTGGCAGGTAGGTAGCTGTAGATTCAATGCCATCTCTTGCACAGCATGGGTTGCTGGCACCTCACATTAGACTCCCCAGAACTCATTTGCCCTGCTTTTCCTGCCCTCTGCTAAGAGGTAGGCTGGGCTCAAGTCTCCACCCACAGAATACTAGAAGTTTCTGGAGGGAAAACTGGTTATGACTCAGCAGTAATTGAAATCCTACACTCACATGCATTTACAGTGGGTCAACCATAGATGGCAGCAAATGATAATACACACAGTGTATACACAGGAAATACATGACAAAACAGAGGCATACTGACACACAGTACTATTACATTGTGACAAACCTACTACCATACGACAACTACTCCTATTATTATGGAAGTAGGGAGTGTACTGGGACACTACAATTCTCCCCCTCTTAAGGAAAGCCGTCCTCGGCGCCTCTTAGTTGGAGGATGGTTCCTGAAACAACAACAGAAGGAGAGGAAACACAAGAAGGAGCACAAGTGCATGGAACCGGGTGGTTACTCAGAGAGCACTGCTGTAGGGATAGGACCTTTCAGGCATTATTAGCATAATATCCATAAGAACAACACTTATTGGCAAACATGTTAGTCCGTAACATTAGGGCAACAAACATAAGGATTCCCAGAGGCTCTCTGGCACTATATAACATCACCAAGTGTCCATAGGTAGTGAAAGTCTCTCTGGGGGAAAGATGTTGATGGCTTTGCAGCCAGGCACAATGGCTTAAACAGTTGCATAAAGTATAGTAAACAGGTAAATCCTAGATATGTTAGGCGTATAGTGCAAGAAAACATATGTTATAAAGTGCAAGATACTTGTAAACATGACATAACTTTTTACAAGTTAGCTGGTGGCCATTTGGGCCTAGTCTCTGGCAATATATAGCTTAGTCTTTGTACCGAGCAGGTGGCAGGCCTTTGGTACTTCGCTCTGATCTTCTAACTGAAGTAGTTTCAGACTCTCTGGATTCTCCTTTTGGTTCAATAATTTCTTCAGCTGGAGTAGAATCAATTCTGCTATATCCAGGGAAAATGAGATGAGGAACCCAGATGAGGTCCTGAGGTCCTGGAAGCATTCTTGGTGTAACAGGTAAAGAACTCTCTTCAACTGAAGGTACTACAAGAGGTTGGAACTCTAGTTGTTCTGATGACTTGTCTAGGATCTGGTCGACAGTCTTTTTGTCAGATGGGGGCCAGGACTGGGATTCCCTGGCAGCAGCACCCTCAAGCTGGCCCAGGAGCAATTGCACCTGCTGTTATGCAGAGAGAGGATAAAACTTGAATAAAGCAGTCATTTTCTCCCTAATGTCCCTGAGGGTGTGCGGCCCCCCTTTGTAGCGTGGTAACCATGGTGATCCCAGATAAAACGGCATACTGAAGGGCTAACTAAAAGCACAATGTGCTTGTTCAAATGATCGCATGTTCAAATCCCCTAGCGGGACATAAAAAAATAAATATCACATTTTTTTTTAAATAAAATGTTTAAGTATATATATATATATATATATATATATATATATATATATATATATATATATATATATAAAATTCTGTAAACAATAAAAAAAAATAAACATGATTGATACAACTGCATGCGTAATGATATATGTCCGGCACAGTGAACACAAAAAAAACAACTTTATGGTCATCTCACCTCCTAAAAAAGTGGAAGAAAAAGTGATCAAAAAGTCATATGTACCCTAAAATGGTACAAAAAAAACCTACAGTTTGCCCCCCCCCCAAAAAAAAAAACAAGCCCTTATATGGCTATATGGACGGTAAAAAATTAAAACGTTATGGCTCTTGGAAGGTGATCATAGAAAACGAAAATAAAAAAATTAAGTTAAAGGCATTTTGCCATAATCAATATTTGTACCTATCCACAGGATAGGTAATAAATATTTGATCGTTGGGGATCCGACCGCTGGAACCCCCACCAGTCACCAGAACGGGCTCACCTTGTCGTTCCTGTGAGCCCCTTAGGAATGGAGCAGTACTGCGCATGCTCAGTCACCGCTCCATTCAATTTTATGGGCTTGCCGAGCGATATGTTCGACAGTCCCATAGAAATGAATGGAGTGGTGGCCGAGCATGCGCAGTACTCAATGGCGGATCATTAGGTTGTTTTGTTCGGCCGCCCCAGGCTCCCGGGGGGCCTATGGCTGCCCAAAGTACAATGCAATTTTATCGTGTTTTTGTTGTGTTTCTGCTGCGAATCGTGGCAAAAACTGCGACAAAACTGCATTGTGTATGTCTTGCAAAAGGACCTTAAGACATAAGCAGTGGCGTAACTATAGGGGTCGCAGCGGTCGCAATTGCGACCTGCCCCGCACCACATCAATGAAAAGTTACTATAGTAACTGGGGCTTATGTAATAAACTACATGGGCCCCCTTTACTATAGTAACTGACAGTACTTACATTCCTTCTTGCAGAGCGCAGCGGAGGTCCTGACATTACAGCGCTGTGTTGCAGCGTATGACGTCCCAACGCTATGCGCTGCACACAACATCACGACCCTGAATGGAGTCAGGACCTCCGCTGTGGCCAAAGAGGTTATGAAAAATGGGGGGGACCCCACTTCATTTAAAAAAAAATAATAAATAATAATTGGAAAGAACTATGTGGGGTCCCCTATTTTTATAACCAGCCAGATACAACACAGCAGCAGGCTAGCATTACCAGGGTGGGAAGGGCCACTGTTTTTGGGCTTTCCCAGCCCAATAATACCAGCCTGCGGTTGCGCCAGTGCCTAACCATCACTACAGATGGTCGGGTACTGGAGTGTACCCAGCTCTTCCCGACACCCCTTAGAAAAATCCAAAGACATAGAATTTTTTTTTATTGAAATAAGAAAAAACACACAACCCTCATTATCCATCCAGTCCTCGAATCCAACGTAGTCCAACAACCGAACTTGTAAAAAAAAAACAAACACACAAAAATAATTTGTAGCACACAAAAAAAGCAAAACAATTATTATTTTTACCTTTCCTGGGTCCAGCGTTGGTTCCGCAATGTCAGCCAACCGGGCCCTATATCTAATCCTATCAGGTGTGATACTGTCTGCTGAGCCACTGTATCTAATCCTATAATATGTGACACTGTCTGCTGCGCCACTGTATCTAATCACATCATGTGCGATACTGTCTGCTGAGCCAATGTATCTAATCCTATCCATAGCTATAGGGTCGTAGTGCTATAGATATTCTGTCTCCTATCTACACATATACATACACACACACATTTTTTTGGGGGGGTATATGTATTGGGGTTATTTCCCCTGACGTTTCAAGACCTTAGTGACGCCTGTGGCTGCTAGTGCTGCATTGTTGGGTCACTTTAGAGACCCGGCGATGCAGCTGAAAGCTGCGGGCCGTCGGCCATGAGAAGTTTGGGGCGGCGCCAAGAAGAACCTTTGCATTGGGGCCCATGAGCCTTTAGCTACGCCCCTGGATATAAGGTCACATACTAGAACAGCAGCAAGTCTCCAGCAGACTGTGAGGTTTGCTGCTAGGTAAGTATAAGAGGATGGATTTGTTTAAGGGGTCTGTATTTAGGGGAATTGTATTATGGGGTCTGTATTTAGGGGGTCTGGTCTGGGGTCTGGTTTGGGGTCTGTATTTAGGAGGTCTGGGGTCTGTATTAGTTTAAGGGTTCTGAATTTAGGGGGTCTGGTCTGGGGTCTGTATCAGTTTAAGGTGTCTGTATATTTAGGGGGTCTGGTTTGTGGGTCTGTATTTATGGGTCTGTTCTGGGGTCTGTGTTTAGGGGGTCTGGTCTGGGGTCTGTATTTAGGGGATCTAGTCTGGGTCTGTATTTATGGGGTCTGATCTGGGGTCTGTATTTAGGAGGTCTGGGGTCTGTATTTGTTTAAAGGAGCACTCTAGTGGAGTGCTTCCTTAAGGGGTCTGTATTAGTTTAAGGGGTCAGGGGTCTATTTAGGGGTCTGGTCTGGGGTTTGCATTAGTTTATGGGGCAAACCGAACAATACCCCAATTTATACTAGTGGTCCTAGTGACTAATATAACAAAACCAGAAAAAGAAGCAAGTCACGACCAGCTATTTGAAAAAATACAAACAGTCTTTATTAGAGTCAATTAGACACAAAAAAAAACATATAACAGTTATACATAGTAAAATGCCATGGACCCTCGAACAGAAACGGAATCCGAACATAAAAGCAGGATGGCCCCCAAGATGTTAAAATGGTCAAATAATCCTATATACGGCTGAAGTGCATAAATACATATTATTGAGCAGGTGCTAGGCATGGTACGTTTGCACAGATGGACCCATATGTATAATATAAAGAATATATATAAAGTGCAGTCCTAGGTACATATAACAAGCAAAGCAATATACCTACACCTACGTAGTAGAAGATGCGCGTTTCGCTGGTGCTCCCATTGAAATCATTAGGACTGTAATTCCACATTAGTTTCCTACATTCCTACACTGAAATCTGAAAGATGCCAATGGGCTATGTCCCCTTCTTATAATCTTGGCTAACGTAGTAGATGGAAGCATATCTGGCACCCCCCTATCCCTCTCCTGTGTGGTCACTCTGACACCAAAAGTGTTCACATGTAATACTGCCTACTCAGTGACTCTTCACAATTCACCCTCTAGTCCACTAGTAATATGGCATCTGGAAACTGACGTAATTTATACTCTCTCAACCAAGCTGCTATGTCAGACGGCACGTCATCCATACCCTGTGCCTGGTCGTGCAGTCAGACTCCGGCGCAGTGGCTTTTCCTGCTATGGGCATCGTCCTCCTGCACAAGCTCCAAACTCGGTCCCGCAACCCCCGCTCTCTTCAGATGCCGACTAGATGGTGCAGGCTGGGAGAGCTGTCAGGCTGAGCTGATGCGCATAGCAAACTCGAATTGGGGCAGATGCCGTCTGAGGAGTGTCTAGTGCACTTGCGCGGTTCCTGGACAAGTTAGAAACCAGTGCAAGCGCAAAAGAGAGGGCGGAAGTCCAGCATGGACGAGCTCAGTCTTCTAGCTCTCCATATTGCGCGCTACCATGGACGAGGGCAGCGTGACGGCAGGGAAAAGCGGGTTTTTTCACCAGGGGGCGTGGCTTGCCGGAACTGGCGAAGAAAGCCGAAGCGCTGAAGTCATTATATTAGTAAGTATGTTATTTTTACACAACACACAATGTAAAAGCATTTTATAGGAAACTGGCCAACCCCTTTAATTATGTTAAAATCCCTTTAAGGGGATTTAAAAAATGCATTATCTAAATGAATAAAAAACATGATTTTCCACTTATCTATAGCTGTGTAACTTAATTTTGTGAGGACGCGCTCTATTTTTGTAATGCTACAGGTATGGACTGCACCCCAATTATATACGGTGACTGCCAGAGATATAAGTATTGTGTTCCGAAATCATAAGTGTTTGAAGACAAGGACATGGGTATCACATTATGGCTTCAAATGAATGCTGTGACTCCAAAATAGCGGCTAGGGACACAATTTTGGCACCATATTAAAAACAAGTCATGATTTTGAAGTCACAGCCTTTGTTTAAAGCAGAGAGACACATGATATAGCAGTTGTTGGCTGCAGCGTCTGTACAGGGGTGGCAGGGGGAACTGCAAGTTAAAGCAAGGAGCAGGATCACGGCTGGTGGCTATGACCCTGCTGCTGTAATTTCCTCCAGTTACCCCAGGGATGTGATGCACCTCTCTGATTGTCACAGTGGGGTCTTTATTCTATTAAGGAGGTGCTGTAAAGCTGTTTTTTTTTTTTGTTTTTTTTAACTGGTATTTTGATGTTTTTCATGCTTTAGGTCCATTTTTTGTATTTATTTAGAAAAACAAAAACAAAAAGTTGCAAATATTTTTTTGCAAAAAGGCTATTTTTTGGGGGCAGGGGGGGAGACTTTTTCACGGTTTATATTAGAACTAAACGTATATTTTTTTTTATCAAAAACAGGCCACTCAAAAAATTCCACGTTTTTCTGGCTTTTTTTCGTTGCGGCCTTCACACTGTACTTTGCATGGTTGTAAACGAGCCTTAATGTCTTTCCATTTTCGTGATGCTCCGCTGTGACGTGTGTGCTTTTAAATAATTCGTTGTATTCCTCCGGAGGTCTTGCAGGCTGTTTGATTTCCTTGGCTTTTAAGCTGTGTACAGAACAATATGGGCTTCCTCCAATCACTCTGACTAACACTGACACATCTTTCTCCGGGGAATGTCGTCCACTTCCTCTTTGTCTATGTCAGACAATTCTCCCCAGAGCAGGTGTAACTAATGTAGTAAATTGCTGAACTTGTGGCTGGAGCAGACCAGCTTTCTCACACAAAATGCAGTTTGATTACTTTGTTCAGTCGTTGAGTCAAAGACATTTTCCGCAGTACATACTCATTACCGGCCGTGATCGCTCGCAGGCTGTAAGTCACAGAGGGTCTGAACAATCATCAGTGATGCTTTATAGAGAGAGACAAAGTTAAGCAAAGTTTTTATATAATCTACAGCAGGCCGAGAGAAGGAAAATAAACCAGAAATGAAAAAACAAAATCACATTTTTGAAATTTTTGAAATTATTGGGACACAATCTCTAGCTGTGCTATATTAACTTTCATTGAAACTTTGGACAACTACACTTATACAAACATGGGCACCACAATTAATCATTGACTCTTTAGTTTGAATTAAATATATTTTTGAAAATGGCCCATAAATGTGTGAGAATTTAGCACAAGTACATTATATTGGCATAAAGTCATTTATTGTGTGTAAAGATGAGCAAATTCCCCCAAATTTGTTTTAGGGCCGATTCTATCGAATGGGCTGTCCAATTCCTTTCAATCTGAATAAATTTGCCGCAAATTGCAAGTTCCTCAATGCCCTTGCTCTCTGATGTCTTCTATGTTGGATAGCGTCCAAGAAAACATCAGAGAGTCAATCAAGGCAATTGGGCACCTGTAATTCCACCACAAAAAAAATAAAAATACCATAATCACCTCTTCCAGTCTCCCGTAGCGATGCGCCCCTGCCGGCCTTTTGAGATAACGTTGTTTTGTCCCATGTGATTACTGCTGCGTTGTGTCCATGGCGTCCTCCTGAGATGACATAACTTTGTCTCATGTGACTGCTGTAGCCTTTGATTGACTGCAGCGGTCACATGGTCAAAACAACGTCATCGCAAGAGGCCGCGAGGGATGCGCTGCAGCAGCAATCACATGGGACAAAACAACGTTACCTCTAAAGGCCGGCAGGGCCGCTACAGGAGACCATTTGAGTATGGTATTTTTTATCTCCTCTTCTCCCCTCTTCTTTTTTCTAACCTGTAAAATAGAGGCACGCGAAAGCCATTTTGCCGTTTTGTGTGCCATGAACTCCAAAAGTTTTGTATTTCGACGAACTTGAAATTTTGGAGAAATTCAGACCGAATTTGATTTATTTAGAATTGGTTCACTGATCTCTAATTGTAATAGGTCCTAATTAACAATATCCTATCATTTTAGTTTTTACAGCTCCTATGCAGAACTATGCGTTTCCATGGTTACATAGTTACATAGTTACATAGTTTGTACGGTTGAAAAAAGACACATGTCCATCAAGTTCAACCAAGGGATGGGAAAGGGGAAGTGGGATGGGAAAGGGGAAGTAAAAAATTTCTACACATAGCAGTTAATATTTTTTTGTTTTAGGAAATTATCTAAGCCTTTTTTAAAGCCATCTACTGTCCCTGCTGTGACCAGCTCCTGCGGTAGGCTATTCCATAGATTCACAGTTCTCACAGTCAAGAAGGCTTGTCGCCTCTGCAGGTTGAACCTTTTTTTCTCCAGACGGAGGGAGTGCCCCCTTGTTTTTTGAGGGGGTTTTACATGGAACAGGATTTCACCATATTTTTTGTATGCGCCATTCATATATTTATATAAGTTAATCATGTCCCCCCTTAGTCGTCCTTTTCTTAAGGCTAAATAGGTTTAGTTCTTTTAATCTTTCCTCATAACTTAGATTCTCCATGCCCCTTATTAGCATCGTTGCTCTTCTTTGTATTTTTTCCAACTCCAGGGCATCCTTTCTATGAACTGGAGCCCAGAACTGAACTGCATATTCTAGATGAGGCCTCACTAATGCTTTGTAAAGTGGTAATATTACATCCCTCTCCCGCGAGTCCATGCCTCTTTTGATACACGACAATATTTTGCTGGCCTTTGAAGCAGCTGATTGACACTGCATGCTGAAATTTAGTTTATGATTTACAAGTACACCCAGATCCTTCTCAACAATTGACTCCCCCAGTGTAGCTCCCCCTAGGACATATGATGCTTGCAGGTTTTTCGTACCCAGATGCATAACTTTACATTTATCTACATTAAACTTCATTTGCCAAGTGGACGCCCAAACACTTAGTTTGTTTAAATCTGCCTGCAATTCACAAACATCTTCCATAGTCTGAACTATATTGCATAGCTTGGTGTCATCTGCAAAAATAGAAATAGTGCTATTAATCCCATCCTCTTTATCATTAATAAATAAGTTGAATAATAGTGGTCCCAGCACTGAACCCTGGGGTACACCACTTATAACTGGGGACCATTCAGAGTAGGAATCATTGACTACAACTCTCTGGATACGGTCCTTGAGCCAATTCTCAATCCAATTACAAATTATATTTTCTAAACCTATAGTCCTTAATTTACCCATTAGATGTCTATGGGGGACAGTGTCAAATGCCTTTGCAAAGTCCAAAAACACTATATCCACAGCGGCCCCTCTGTCTAGGCTTCTGCTTACCTCTTCATAAAAACAAATCAGGTTGGTTTGACAGCTTCTGTCCTTTGTAAAACCATGCTGGCTGTCACTTATAATACTATTTATTGTCACATAATTCTGTATATAGTCCCTCAATAGCCCCTCAAACATTTTCCCCACAATTGATGTTAAGCTTACTGGTCTATAATTACCCGGCGAAGACCTAGAGCCCTTTTTGAAAATAGGCACCACATTTGCACTGCGCCAGTCCCTTGGCACTATACCACTCATGAGAGACTCTCTAAATATTATGAAGAGGGGGACAGAAATAACTGAACTAAGCTCTTTAAGAACTCTAGGGTGTAACCCATCTGGTCCCGGGGCCTTGTGTACATTTATTTTATTTAATTTAGCTTGGACCATATCTACATTCATCCAATTCAGTATATCAACTGATATATTAACAGCACCGGCAGCGGCTACATCAGCTGCTCCTTCTTCTGTTGTATATACAGAGCGGAAGAACCCATTTAGTAACTCTGCCTTCTCTTGATCCCCTGTTACCAACTCCCCATTACCATTATCTAGGGGTCCTACATGTTCAGACCTGGGCTTTTTTGCATTTATATGCTTGAAGAATTTTTTAGGACTTGTTTTACTATCCTTGGCCACCTGCCTTTCATTTTGTATTTTTGCTGATTTTATTACATTTTTACAGATTTTATTAAGCTCTTTATATTTTACAAAGGCTGCAGATGTACCCTCAGATTTGTATTTTTTAAATGCCCTTTTTTTGTCATGTATTGCCCCTTTCACAGAAGGTGTAAGCCATGTGGGGTTTAATTTTAGTCGTTTATACTTGTTACCTGTAGGAATACATTTTGCACTATAATTACCCAAAGTAGATTTGAAAATCTCCCATTTATCATTTGTCCCATTATTTGACATTAGTTCTTCCCAGTCTATATCCTGAATTGCCGCCCTCATCCTGGGGAAATTGGCTTTCTTAAAATTAAGTGTTTTTGCCCTCCCAGCCTGCATTTGTTTTTTACAGTATAGGTAAAATATAACTATATTATGATCACTGTTACCAAGGTTTTCACGAACATTGACATTCCCAACAAGCTCTGCATTATTAGAAATGACCAGATCCAACAGAGCTTCACCTCTAGTCGGGTCTTCCACAAACTGGCACATAAAATTTTCCTGCAACAGGTTGAGGAAATGTCTCCCCTTTGCAGTTGAAGCCGAACCATGACACCAATTAATATCCCGATAATTAAAATCTCCCATTATCACAACAGTACCCGCCTGTGCAGCCCGCTCCATTTGTTTATATATTTGACCTTCTATCTCTTCAGTTATATTGGAGGGTCTATAGATTACACCAAAAGTAATTTTTTCAGTGTTTACTTCCCTTTGTAATTCCACCCACAAGGTTTCAACCTCCTCACAGTCTTCACCCTCTAATGTCTCATTTACACTCACCTTCATATCGCTTCTCACATACAGACATACACCACCGCCTTCATATCATTTCTCACATACAGACATACACCACCACCTTTCCTATTTGCCCTGTCTTTCCGAAACAGTGTAAAACCCTGTAGATTTACAGCCCAGTCATGGGAAGAGTCCAGCCATGTTTCAGCAACACCAACTATATCTATATTTTCTTCCAGTATCAAGGCCTCCAGCTCCCCCATTTTGCTTGCTAGACTTCTGGCATTTGTGAACATACACTTTAACTTGCCTTTAAATGTTTCACTTTCACTATCAGAAATGTGATTATTTGACATTTGGGCCTTTTTATTTTCACTGCTGTTTTGTAACGAAAGGATCTCCTTATCTTGTTGCCTAGTCCTCTCCCCACCGTCTGTTTCTCCCCCCACCAATATAGTCTGACCCCTCTCTAACCTAACTACCCCTTTATTTCCTACATTGGCCTCCCTCCTCAGCCCTAGTTTAAACACTCCGCCACCCCAGCTAGAATTCTCTCCCCCAGCACAGCGGACCCCCTTCCATTTAGGTGCAAATCATCTGCAGAATACAGTTTGTACCCCAATGAAAAGTCAGCCCAGTGCTCTAGGAACCCAAATCCTTCTCCTCTACACCAAGACTTAAGCCATGCATTTAACTCCCTGAGCTCCCGCTGTCTTTCCTGTGATGCGCATGGCACAGGCAGTATTCCTGAGAATACTACTTTGGAGGTCCTTCCCTTCAGCTTGTAGCCTAGTTCTTTAAAATTATTCTTAAGGCTCCTCCACCTACCATTTATTCTGTCGTTGGTACCGACATGGACCACAACAGCTGGATCATCACCAGCCCCTCCCAGCAATTTGTCCACCCGTTCCACCACATGCCGAACCCTGGCACCAGGGAGACAGCAAACCATTCGGTTGAGGCGGTCTTGGCGACAAATTATTCTATCCGTCTTCCTGATTATAGAATCCCCTACAACTATCAATTGTCTTGGCTTACCTGCATTACCATCCCGCCGACTACTAGCTGGGCTGTTCTCCCGGCTGTTAGGGAGATCAGTATCCACTAGGGCTTCCTTTTCTGAGACTGACACCCTCGCATCATCACCCAACCTGGCAATTTTGCTTGGAATGCCAGAAACCGGATCGGCCTTCCTGGTCTTTGACCCCTTTCTACTGCCCCTAACTACATTAACCCAGCTACTTACCTGATCCTGCTCACCCATGTCTTCACCCTCCAGTTCTAACCCACTAACTGCATGCTCCGTGAGCAGCAAGCTCAGCTCAAGATTGTCTATCCTCCTCAGTGTTGCATTCTGCTCCTCCAGATCTCTAATACGAGCTTCCAGGTGACCAACATGCTCATATCTGCCACAGAGATATTCACCCTGGAACTCCGGCTCCAGTCGTGTATACATATGGCAAACTGTGCACTGAAGAAAACCTCCAATCTTGCTATCCATTATCTAAGTTACACCAAAACAGCGAACAATTGTCAAAGTAAAAGAAAAGAAGAGTACTTACTGGGGCTTCAACTCCTCTTTTCAACTCCGGTTTTAGAACTCCACTTAGTTCACAAGCCACTTAAACCACCACGCTCAGAAAGAGCAAGCTCAAAATGAGGTCTGCTGACTAATTTATACCACCTGTGTCCTGTTAACCCCTTCCTCCTAGACAGCTGCTCAGCTGGAACGAATCTGCAAGGGAAAAAAAAAATTTATAAATATTTTTTTTTTTTTAATTGTGTGAGTTTTTGCTATCTTCTATTTGCTAGCAATCAAAACAGATTCACAAACACAGAAGTACAGCAACACAATCCGGTTTTAGAACTCCACTTAGTTCACAAGCCACTTAAACCACCAAGCTCAGAAAGAGCAAGCTCAAAATGAGGTCTGCTGACTAATTTATACCACCTGTGTCCAGTTAACCCCTTCCTCCTAGACAGCTGCTCAGCTGGAACGAATCTGTGTCCAGTTAACCCCTTCCTCCTAGACAGCTGCTCAGCTGGAACGAATCTGCAAGGGAAAAAAATAATTATAAATATATATTTTTTTTAATTGTGTGAGTTTTTGCTATCTTCTATTTGCTAGCAATCAAAACAGATTCACAAACACAGAAATACAGCAACACAATACAGAAGTACAGCAACACAATCCGGTTTTAGAACTCCACTTAGTTCACAAGCCACTTAAACCACCAAGCTCAGAAAGAGCAAGTGGTAATAGACAACAAACAAATCCGGTGTCCTTTATTCCTTTAGTCATACTCTCATCTGCTCCCAACTTTATATTAACAAACATTCGATAGATTAGCAAGAAGTAGGAGAGAATGCATGGAAGAGTGTATGACTACAGGACCAGACTACACAGGCTTTGTTTGTTGTCTGTTACCGTGGAAACACATAGGTCTGCATTGGAGCTGTAGAACTAAAATAGTAGGAATTTTTTCATTAAGACTATTGGAAAAGTTGCTTAATTTTTCATTTTAAATACAAGGAGACAATAATAATAAAAAACGGTGGACATAGCTTTGACAACTTTAACAAATTTCACTTAGGCCTCATTTACACGAGCGTGTGCGTTTTGCGCGCACAAAAAACGCAGCGTTTTGCGTGCGCAAAAGGCACTTGACAGCTCTGTGTGTCATCCGTGTATGATGCGCGGCTGCGTGATTTTCGCGCAGCCGCCATCATAGAGATGAGGCTAGTCCACGTCAGTCACTGTCCATGGTGCTGAAAGAGTTAACTGATCGGCAGTAACTCTTTCAGCACCCTCGACAGTGCATTCCGATCACCATATCGAGTAACCTGTTTAAAAAAAAAGAGGTTCATACTTACCGAGAACTTCCCGGCCGTTGCCTTGGTGACGCGTCCTTGGTGACGCGCCCTTGGTGACGCGCCTCTCTTGACATCTGGCCCCACCTCCCTGGATGACGCAGCAGTCCATGTGACCGCTGCAGCCTGTGCTTGGCTTGTGATTGGCTGCAGCTGTCACTTGGACTGAATTGTCATCCCGGGAGGTCAGACTGGAGGAAGAAGCCGGGAGTTATCGGTAAGTCAGAACTTTTTTTTTTTTTTAAACGTTCACGTATATTGGAATCGGAAGTCACTGTCCAGGGTGCTGAACCATTTTAACTCTTTCAGCACCCTGCACAGTGACTGTCTCCTGCCCAGTTCGGTCAAAACGAGTTCGGCCGAACCCGGTAAAGTTCGGTTCGCTCATGTCTAAGACACTCCGTTCGGATGTTTGTAAACAGAAAAGCACATGGTGCTTTTCTGTTTACATTCAGTTTGACAGCTCTTGCGCGAATCACGCAGTTCGCACGGAAGTGCTTCCGTGCGACCTTCGTGGTTTTCACGCACCCATTGACTTCAATGGGTGCGTGATGCGCGAAAAACGCACGATTATAGAACATGTCGTGAGTTTTACGCAACGCACTCGCGCTGCGCAAAATTCACGCATCGTCTGCACTGCCCCATAGAGTAATATAGGTGCGTACGACACGCGTGAAAAGCACGCGCGTCACACGCGCGTATATTAAGCTCGTGTAAATGAGGCCTTAAATTGTAACTTTCTCGGTGGTTTTCATCAGACTCCAGTGACAGAAGATGCAAAAATATCTGATTACATCTCATAAACAGAAGCTTGAATCACACTCACACTCTCTGTCGGAATCTTGTTAATTCTTAATCATCCCCAAACTGTTCTGCCTCTTTGTTTTTTTCATCTATTTGTCATTAAAGCCGAAAAAACAAAATCCTTCCTAGTTTAATATTTTAGTGTTTTTATTCTCGGCAATATCCCTTCTCTGTCTATAATATGAAGCTTTACACTGAAGTGGCATTTATTTAAAATTGCTTCCCTTTTCACCTTGTGTCCTGATTTATTTATTTCCATACCGTGTATTCTGATTTTATGCATGCCTCGGGGCTTGCGTCACTCTTCGGCTGTTTGATAATGATAGGAAATGCCATTCTGTCTTTAACCGGCGCATTACTAGGTTTTAGTTTGTGTTAATCGTTTTTGCTGGGAAAATATTCATATTCCTCTTTTAACGGGTTTCTCTAGGAATATATAAATAGTATTAAATAACCGATCACTAAATATGGACTAAAGTCCAAATACAGTGGTCCCCGGTCACCATGGCCTGAGGTTATAATATAATCGACTTATAATGGCCTTTCCTGGGCTATTGTAAAGTAAAACCACATTCAACTTATAACGCCACAGTGCCAACCTGTGACCCAAGGGACTGGCAGGAATATCCAGCAGTCACTGTGTGAATTTTAATAGGTCATATGGACAGGGACTCTCTTTATCAGACAACTATTCTAAAGGCCATTTTTTTTTTGTTATTTTAATATTTTTATTTATAATTTTTTAGATTTTTAATAAATTAGGATTTTTCTTTGCACAATAAATTTTTATGTCATTTTCTAAAAGACTTTGTGTGTTGATTCCTCAAAGTTTCCAAGATCACCCGATAAGTATAGCAACAAAGCAAAAGGATAATCAATATTTTACTTTACATTGGTTGGAGAAATGGGCAAAAATTTCACACTTAAACCCCGTGCACACGACCGTATTTTTTCCCTCCCGTAAATACTGGCGTAAATACGGGTCCTTTGTCACACGTTTTTAACCCGTATTTCCGGACCCGTGCCATCCGCTGTCATCCGTATTCCACCCATATTTACGGACCCCTAAAAAAAGGGGACTGGAAATGATGTCACATGATCACTTTGACGCCATTTTCTCTTTTTTCAAAAATTTTAATCCCCTGACGTCGCCTAGCAATGCTCCCGTAATTACGAGTGCACACACGTAGTCACCCATAATTACGGGAGCCTTATAGACTTCTATGGGCCTTTCCCCTTGCCGTAATTACGGCCTGAAATAGGACATGTTCCATATTTTTCAACGGCCCGGGCACCTTCCTGTTTGCAAACGGGATGTTACCCGTGGCCAATAGAAGTCTATGGGCGCGTAATTACGGGCGTTTTACGGGCATGTGCATGGGGCCTAACTACAAAAACATGACGTAATAAAAGAGAATGACTGCAGCACTACTGTCGAAAAAAGTGTTTCTTATTTATTCCCCAAGCATGACCTTGCAACGTTTCAACCCTATCAGGGTCTTTCTCAAGCTTGAAACGTTGCAAGGTCATGCTTGTTGAATAAATAACAAACACTTTTTTTAAACTGGGGTGCTGCAGTCGTTCTCTTTTATTATGGACCTGTAATCTCCTTTGGACTGGGATTTGTTTGACTGCGTGCACCACCCTTCATTTGGGACTTTTTAACGCTGGTTGTGCTGCTAAATATCTTCTATCTACAAAGAATTCCAAAAATCTACAAAATTAAAACATAGAACTACAGAAGTGCTGGAATGATGGTCCAATGGTGCGAAGTTGTTGATATGCTGTTGCAGAGATGGGTTTGTGGTAACCGAGCAGATACACAAAAACATCTAGAGAATCAAAATTTCACATCCAAGTGTGACATGGATATTTTTTTGTTTTTGCTGGTTGATATATCTGTGTTGCACTTCATTTTATACTTTGTTATTTATAAATTGTAATCTTACATACAGGGTCTTCATACTGTATAACTGATGAGATGGAGCATTTTCAGCTAGCCCCACTACACGGCACTTGTCAAAATCTAAGAATTACTATATATTGTTTTATATTTATTCTTCATTTATTTATATGATATGTAGTATATATTATATTACACTGGTAAATGTTCACCTTTTAACCAGGTACTTGTTACTCACCTCATGCAAAGTCAGTGCCGCTCCTGCACGCAGCCCCTGGCTCTCTGCACACCGCTGCGGGCTGTGTCGGGTATCCATGACAACCTGTCCAGTCTGATGACATCACACAGAAGGCAACTTTTAAAATAAAGGACCGCATGGATACCAATAACTTTGGTACATTCTGTCTAGGCTAGTTACTTGTACTTGACCATGACTTTGACCCTGACCTTGATCTTAGTCTTGCCTCTATATTTCGCCTTTGTCCTGCTCCTCCTAATTTGTTTATTCTGGTTACGTCCATCTTTGTCACATCTTCATCTGCTCCTCTTTTCCCGATTTCTGGCTCTGTTCCTGACTTTGCTTCAGCTATTCCCAAAGCGCACCTACTACCGATTAATGACTACTACTCCTGGGACCGTAACCTGGGAATCCGACCAAGAAAGTCCATTCTCCCTTGCGGGGATTTAGGGTTTAGGATGGGGAAATTCCTTAGACTTTGCACCTCAGCAATAAGTCAGCGCCGAACCAATTGCAGTACAGGGATCCACTGGTGATATTCATAAAGTACTTCAGATGTGTCCACCATTAACTTTGCTTGAATATGGAAAAGGACTACAATTTATCATGAAACAAATTCAATACAATATCGCGACATGCTTGCAAAACTCTAGACAGACTGCAACTCACACCGCAACCACTGGGTGGCCACACATATAACCTAGACCTATAGCATAGACATCTTGTGACAGAGTATCATGAAATTATGTTTTTTATTTATTTTTATTTTTTTCAAAGCTGGTCATTTTAAAAGGAAAGGAAGGATTTATATTGGATGTTTAAAAAATATTCACTTTTACTTCACTTTAGGTGCTCTGCTGATGTCCTATATATGGCAGGTGCTTTTGTTTTTTACTCGGCTGGGTAATACTATTATAAGAGTTTTGTTTAGATTGTATTATTACTTGGAATTGTTGGTTTATTCTTCTTTACTTCTCTTTTCTAGAAGTTCCAATGGAGAGAAGCAGATTAAATGTCATTGCAGGAATTTGTAGTGTGTTTGAGGCCACCTGGTGGGTAACAAAACATCCAGATAATCGATGTCTCTATAAAGAAAAATGGACAAAAACATATTGCCAGATACATTTCCCAAAACCTTTAGAAATTATAACTTGGAACTACAGAGTGTCAGAATGTTGGTCCAGTGCTAAAAAAAAAAAAAGAATGGATGAAATATTTGCTTGAGGTTACCTGGTAAGTATAACAATATCATCCAGAGAATTACCAAAATGTTGGGTAAAAACATAATGCCAGATGACAAAATTTTCCAAAGTTTTCAGAATTAGAACCATAGTGCAATGTAATATTGGTCAAATGGTTCGAAGCAGATTTAATGCCTTTGCCGGGTTTGGAGATGTGCTTGAGGTCACCAGGGTGGTAACCAAAACATCTAGATAATTAAAATGTTATTTTTACATCAGTTGGGGAAATAGACAAAAACATTATACCAGATGACCATGAATTTCCCAAAATCTTGAAAATTAGGACTGGGAACAAAAGAGTGCTGGAAAGTTGTTCAAATAGCTAGAATCTATTAAATGCCTTCGGGTGATCTGATAAGCGTAAAAAAAATATCCAGAGAATTATCAAAATTTTAATTTAACATCTATTAGGAAATTTTACAAATCTGTGACAGGGAAAATGTCCAAAAATCTTCAGAATTGTAACTTGGAACCAGTGAGTGTTGTAATGTTAGTCCAATGGTTCGATGTAGTTGGAATGCATTTGCATTCCAAGTGACGAAAACATTGGGTAAGTAACAAAAACATCCAGAGAATTATAAAAATGTAAATTTACAGTGGTTGAGGAATGGACTCACTAAAATAAATTGTATAGTGCTAATTTGAAGGCCACTGAGCACTGTTGGTAGGTCTATCCTACTTTTACTCCACAAGTCTTCTGAGTGGGCTTATACTACAGTACATTCTATGGCGTATCAAAACTTCCAAGAAAGGGTACTTCCTTGTACACTGCTCATCGGGATGGAGGTCAGTATTATGTACAAACCTACTAAGACCAAAATATGCTTATAATGACAAGGTGATATCTAATTCTAACTTCTACGTCTTATCTTAATAGGTTAGCCCAAAAATGATGGCCCTTTTTGTGCTAAATAATATTGGATCCTGAATTATTAAAATAAGTTATAACCTCATAAAGTATAGCTGATGAAATTAAAAAAAATACTTTTAATTAGAGAAATGAAGAGAGCCTAAAACCACACATTTCATTTTAACTTGAGCTATTCAACCTTTAACCATGATTAAAGTGCCATGATTAGGTTATTATTAAATCAATTTAAAACTTTTGAAACTTTTTTCAATACTTTATTATTCTTCATTTTTGTTGAACCCTATAGAATCTATGTGTTCACACTCCCCTTTCATAGGGACAACCTCAACCCCTGGCAGATAAATGGGTTTTTGTTTGATTTGTGATGTAAAGGGTAATAGTATTTTGTGTAATTTATCATTTAAAGGAGTTATCCAGGTTTCTAAAATGGTGTAGTAATGACAACAAATGACATGAAACAAAAAAAATAATCAACCAGTACTCCCCTATTCTTTCTGCCCGGTGATTCAGCGCTGATACCTTGGTGGTTCTTAAGGTGAATATTTACATGCGGGCAGAAAGTGACTATTGTAGCGTCCATGGCCGCGGGCCGTCGGGTTTACTCACCTCCCGACGCCCACAGCCATGGATCTGTGAGCGCTGGTCTCCGTCTCCCTCCTAGGAGATGCCAGCGCTCACTTCCGCTCCATTCGGCTGTGTCCCGTAGGGTGCGCGCGCACGCTCGTGCCCGGCCTTAAAGGGCCAGCGCGCACAAATAGGAAATCGTCATCACTATCAACTGCCACGATTTCCTGCTTTATAAGAAGGCCCCTGGCCTTCTAATCCTTGCCTGAGCGTTGTTAGTCTTTCCCAGTCTGTCTCTCAATGGTCCCTTAGTGTCTCCCGTTCCAGCTGTTACCCATGCCCTGTTACCGTTCCTATATTCCGTATTGTTCTAGTTCCTGTGCCTACCAGCGTTGGAGTAGTGTCTTCTGCCACGTCAAGTGTCTTCTGCTACGTCAAGTGTCTTCTGCCACGTCAAGTGTCGTCTGCCACGTCAAGTGTCTTCTGCCACGTCAGGTGTCTTCTGCCACGTCAAGTGTCTTCTGCCTCATTGGATACTGCCAGCCACGTCTGGTGCCACCTGCCGCATCAGCCTCCATCCGTGCTGAAGCCACAGCCACCGTCCGGACTATTTCAGGTACCCAAGCATTACTGTCTGCCATTTGACTTCGCATAGACTGTGACCTGGTCAGCTGCCTCCCCGCTACGGCGGAGCGGCCTAGTGGGTCCACATACCCTGTGTCCGTGACAGTACGCTCAGGCCATGGAACCCGCTGGCCAGCCCAAGACCCCAGTACAGAAGATTCAGACAGAGATGCAGGACCTACGCACACGTCAGGATCAACTCCTTGAGGCGGTAAATTCTATCCTGGTCTGCCTGGATCTACTTGCTGTTCCATCTCCGGTTCTTCCTACTGAAGCTGTTGCCATGCCACTGCCTGTTGCTCCCCCTGTTTGTTCCAGATCCTCAGTTCCTCTGCCTCTTCCTCCTCGCTACGACGGTGACCCCAGAGCATGTAGAGGATTTTTCAATCAATGCACGGTGCATTTTAGGCTACGGCCTCATCTCTTCCCCTCCGAGGAGGCCAAAGTGGCGTTTATTATCTCCCTCCTCGCTGGCAAGGCCCTCGCATGGGCGAACCCAATCTTGGAGCAACAAGGACCTGTATCTGCGGACCTAGCCTTGTTCCTGCAGTCCTTTCGTGCCGTGTTCGAGGAGCCGGGTCGAACATCCTCTGCCGCAGCCACTCTGTTGACCCTCAAGCAAGAAGGCTCCAGAGTAGGGGAGTATGCTATCTCCCTCCATACCCTAGCAGCCGAGCTGGCATGGAACAATGAGGCACTGGTGGCGACCTTCTGGCAGGGACTGTCCTCTCACATCAAGGACGAACTGGCAGCCCGCGACCTTCCTTCTACCTTGGATGCCCTCATCCTGTTAGCCACGCGGGTTGATATGAGAATCCGGGAGCGCTCTCAAGAAGTTCGTCAGGAGAGCCGGGCCCACAGACCAGCACCCTCTGTCCAGAGACCACTATTGTCCACTAATAGTGCGCTACCTGAAGAACCCATGCAGGTAGACAGAGTCCGATTATCTGAACAGGAGAAGCAGCGAAGACGCTCCTCTGGACTTTGAATGTATTGTGGCCTCAAGGGTCATTTTGTGCGCCAATGCCCACAGAAACCGGGAAACTCCAGTACCTAGGGTTGATTGGAGAGGCAACTCTAGGTGGAACGTCTCCAAACGTTAAAACCTCTTCCAGATTATCGATACCTGTGGCCTTCGTCACCGGACAGACATAACATCCTTCCTCCGCCTATCTCGACTCTGGAGCGGCTGTTAATTTTATCCAGCAGGATCTAGTGGATCGGATTCGACTACCCACAGTCCGTCTGGAGAGACCCCTGGCAGTTGCCTCTGTGAATGGTCTACCATTGCCTGATCCGATCATGTTCATCACTGAGCCGTTGACGCTACGGGTCGGAGCTCTTCACTCGGAACAGATCACCTTCCTGGTACTACCCAAGGCTATCAACCCTATCCTGTTGGGTCTGCCATGGCTCCGTCTACACGCCCCGATACTTGACTGGAATTCTGGAGAGGTTCTTCAATGGGGTTCCAGATGCCATTGCCTGTCACAAGTCCGTCCTGTTGTGCCCCCACTGCCTCAGTCACTTTCCGGCCTACCATCTCAGTATGCCAGTTTTGCGGATGTCTTTTGCAAAAGAGAAGCTGAGACGTTGCCTCCACATCGGAATTATGACTGTCCCATTGAACTGGTTCCCAATGCTTCTCTTCCCCCGTGGACGAGTATATCCTCTCTCCTTGCCAGAGACTTTATCGATGTCAGCCTATATCAAGGAGAACTTGGAGAGGGGTTTTATTCAAAAATCTTCCTCCCCGGCCAGGGCAGGCATCTTCTTCGTTAAAAAGAGAGATAGATCTCTCCGACCCTGCATTGACTACCGTGGTCTCAACCAGATCACGGTCAATAACAAATACCCGTTGCCACTTATTTCCGAGCTTTTTGATCGCATACGAGGAGTCAAAAATTTTTCAAAGCTAGATCTGCGGGGGGCCTATAACCTAATCTGGATTCGCCGGGTTGACGAATGGAAGACGGCATTTAACACCCGCGATGGGCACTACGAATACCTAGTGATGCCCTTCGGACTGTGTAACGCTCCCGCAGTGTTTCAGGAGTTCGTTAATGATATCTTCCGAGATCTCCTCTATATGTGTGTTGTAGTTTATCTCGATGATATTCTAATTTTCTCCCCAGATCTGATGACCCATCGGAGGCATGTTCGTCAAGTTCTTCTGCGACTAAGAGAGAATCGCTTGTATGTCAAGTTAGAAAAATTAACCTTTGAAAAGAGGTCTTTGCCCTTCCTGGGCTACGTCATCTCGGATCAAGGCCTTAAGATGGACCCTGAGAAACTAAAGTGTGTCCTGGAATGGCCACGTCCTCAGGGCCTAAGGGCCATACAGCTGTTCCTGGGTTTCGCCAATTTCTACCGGCAGTTTATTCCGAACTTTTCTTCTCTGACGGCTCCTATCTTTACCCTTACCAAGAAGGGTGTGAACGCCAAGGTGTGGACTCCAGAGGCAGAGTCCTCATTCATTAGCCTCAAGAGAGCCTTCACTTCAGCTTCAATCCTCCATCACCCTGACGTATCTCGGCAGTTCTCACTAGAGGTGGACGCTTCCTCTGTTGGTGCAGGCGCACTTCTGTTCCAGAGGAGCTCCAAAGGAAAGGCAGTTGTATGTGGTTACTACACAAGACTGTTCTCTTCTGCTGAGCGCAATTACTCCATTGGAGATCGGGAGCTACTGGCTATCAAATTGGCCCTGGAGGAGTGGAGACATCTTCTAGAAGGCGCAGCTCACCCCATCCTGATCTTCACCGACCACAAGAACCTCACATACCTTCAGTCTACTCAAAGACTGAATCCTCGTCAAGCTAGGTGGTCACTGTTCTTCACCCGTTTCCAATTTCTGCTCCACTTCCGTCCCGCTGACAAGAATGTGAGGGCCGATGCCCTGTCCAGATCTTTTGAGACGGAAGACACGGTGGAGTCCCTTCAGACGATCATAGACCCATCCTGCGTTGTCACCGCCAATCCTCTGCACCTTAGAAATATCCCTCCAGGGAGAACTTTTGTTCGGTTGGCAGACAGAAAAAGAATTCTCCGCTGGGGACACAGTTCTAAACTAGCTGGGCACGCCGGTGTCCGTAAAACCCAAGACCTGATTGCTCGTCACTTTTGGTGGCCCACGCTACCTAAGGATGTTCTGGACTTTGTCTCTGCTTGCACGGTGTGTGCCTCTAATAAAGTGACTCACTCCAAGCCTGACGGCCTGCTTCAACCTCTGCCTGTACCCAGTACCCCCTGGCAGCACATCGCAATGGACTTTGTCACAGAGCTTCCTCTCTCAGCAGGATGCAACACCATCTGGGTGGTGGTGGACCGGTTCTCTAAGATGGCACATTTTATCCCGCTGACCGGCCTACCTTTTGAGATCCTGGACTGCAAAAGGGTAGGAGGAAGGACTTTCTATTTGGTGGACTGGAGAGAGTTTGGTCCTGAGGAGAGGTCCTGGGAGCCAGAAGAGAACCTCAGCGCCCCTGCTCTTATTAAAAAGTTCCTCTCTCACTCTGGCCCCAAGAAGAGGGGGCGTAAGAGGGGGGATACTGTAGCGTCCATGGCCGCGGGCCGTCGGGTTTACTCACCTCCCGATGCCCGCAGCCATGGATCTGTGAGCGCTGGTCTCCATCTCCCTCCTAGGAGATGCCAGCGCTCACTTCCGCTCCGTTCGGCTGTGTCTCGTAGGGTGCGCGCGCACGCTCGCGCCCGGCCTTATAGGGCCAGCGCGCGCAAATAAGAAATCGTCATCACTATCAACTGCCACGATTTCCTGGTCTATAAGAAGGCCCCTGGCCTTCTAATCTTTGCCTGAGCGTTGTTAGTCTTTCCCAGTCTGTCTCGCAATGGGCCCTTAGTGTCTCCCGTTCCAGGTGTTACCCGTGCCCTGTTACCGTTCCTATATTCCGTATTGTCCTAGTTCCTGTGCCTACCAGCGTTGGAGTAGTGTCTTCTGCCACGTCAAGTGTCGTCTGCCACGTCAAGTGTCTTCTGCCACGTCAAGTGTCTTCTGCCACGTCAGGTGTCTTCTGCCACGTCAAGTGTCTTCTGCCTCATCGGATACTGCCCGCCACGTCTGGCGCCACCTGCCGCACCAGCCTCCATCCGTGCTGAAGCCACAGCCACCGTCCGGACTATTTCAGGTACCCAAGCATTACTGTCTGCCATTTGACTTTCGCATAGACTGTGACCTGGTCAGCTGCCTCCCCGCTACGGCGGAGCGGCCTAGTGGGTCCACATACCCTGTGTCCATGACAACTATTATAGGGTTCAGTAGTGATGAATTGTATTTCTGGCATAATGCCAGAAATCCAACACATAACCGCTGAGCCCATTGATCGGCTACAGCAGGTATATGCTGCCTGCATGTGAACAATTATCTGGAGGGCCGCCGGAGCGTCAGCGCTAGATAACTGGAGAAAAGGATATGGCAGTACTGGTTGTTTTTTTAATTCAGCAGCAATTACTAAAAAGTTTTAGGAACCCGGATAACACCTTTAAAATAATATATATTTTTTAATATAAATGTTAATTGATAATGGGGCCCACAATGCGTTGGAAGGATCTAACCGGGGAAGAGGAACCTAAAGTGGAACAGACTGATTCACGCTAAGTCTAAAGGCCCTATTATATCAGCCAATTTTGTCCGGTGCAACGAGTTACGATCAACGAGACATCGTTGATCGGCGCTCGTTTGCTCCTTTCACAAGGAGCTACGTATGCGGATGTGCGGTCGTTACTCTGATCGCTTGTCCCCATACATTATTATCATGTTGGCAGCACGTCTCCCTGTTTACACAGGGAGATGTCCTGCTGACAATGATAATATTTCAATTTTTTAGAACGATACGATCAGCAGATGAACAAGCAACACAGGGCAATTAATGGCAACAAGTGTTCTATGAATGTTCCTCTCCAGTTCTTTACCCATAATCTGTCAAGGAGGTAAGGGTCTACCAGTGAGATCCCAAAATCACAGCCCCCTGAGTAGTCACAGACTAGTGGTGATAGATACAGATGTGTAGTCATAGGATAAGCTTAGATCAATAGCAGGAAGACAATCAGAGACAAGCAGATGTACAAATGCAGAATCCAAAAGAGACACTACTCAGGAGACAAGTCGGGAATGGACCAAGAATTAAATCATAAGGATCCAGTTTGTAGATTTAGAAGGCGACACCGGAATGTGGGCAAGATGAAGCTAGGAGTCAAAAAACAGAAATCAAGACAATACATATAAAACAAGGTTAAAAACAATATATTTCTTACAATTTCAGGCAGCATCAAGAAAGCCATGAGAAATTTAATAGTCTTGTGGTGACATTGAAGCTGCTCCAGTTAGGCCCCATGCATACGGCCGTGCCCATAATCACGGCACGCGATTGCGGGCACGGCCGGCTGCCGTCTGCCACCTGCATTTTCAGTCCGTGCTCCCATACAAAGTAAAAGAACGGACATGCTCCATAATTTTCGGAACATTTCTACGGCACGGACACCCATCCGTAGCGATATGGAAAGGTGTCCGCGTTCAATGGAAGTGAATGGGTCCGTTTTTGCGGGTCGCAATTGCGGTCTGCAAAAACAAAGTTTTTTTTTTTACGGTCGTGTGCAAGGGGCCTTACCGAGATCCTCTGTTGAGAAGCAGAGAAGTGGTACTAAATAGCAGAAAGGTGGGTGGCTATGTCGGTTCGATGTAACGTGGCTGGGAAGCAGATATGGTATGTGAGCAACAGATGGTCTCCATAGCAAAATAAAAATGGAAGCCCCTCATCTGCAAAGGCCAGCTGCACCCCTCCCGTGCTAGGTATGTCCTAGATGGTCCATATTGTTCTTCTCTACAACCAAATTTTAGCAGGAGGTTGTGTAATAATAAACTGTACGGCTCTGATAGGGCCTGGCAACTGTGGGGCTAGTGCTGGATTGACCCTCACCCATAATTTTGGAATATTGAGATAACAGTGCGTAGGGCTTCCCCCGCCTGCATTGCCTGCATGGACTAATACCATAGAGACTATCGCTCGGAAGTCATAAAAGTATCTTAATCACAGAGTCATAGGCCAATTGACAAATATAGAAAACCCCATGTCAATTTGTTTACATTGAACTCACCCCATAGTGGACCTTGTTACAGGATAATGACCCTCAACCTACGAGTAAACACACCAATATATCTGGAAAAAAGAATTGGAGGATTTGTGAGCAGTCAAATCCAAAGCTCCTATCGAAATCTCATTGCGATGCTGTGGGACGACGTAAAACGGGCTGTGCAAAAACCCCTCAAACATCGCACAGTTGAAAAAATTCTCTAAAGAGTAACGGAAAAAAAAGTTTTAATGTCAGAGACTCGTAGACAATGATAAGAAGCACCTGCTGGAGGTTGTTTTTGCCAAAGGGAAAAATTCCCGGTATTAGATCCAAGGGTGTATTCACTTTCTCCGCAAAAGATGATGAACTTTCTGTGAATTTTTTTGTTTAATAAATTTTTGCAAAGTAAAGTGTCTTGTGTTTTTTCTTCAATAACATCACTTTTATATGTGGTGAGAATGAAGATGAAATATTGTTTGTCCACATACTGTATGTTACGTGGAAAAGAAATACATGGGTTGTCATTAATTTTTCACAAAACTTTATACTCTTGTTTTAAAGAAATACATATTTGCATACTGAATAATTTTACCCGCTTCAGATACTGTATATGCATTGCATGGACTCTATATTTTTCGTTAATTTAGAAAAAAAAATTAGTTGAGTAAGTAAAAACCGAAGTGTCGTCTTATTACGAAATGCAGAAAATGCTTGAGTGAATTCTGAACAGTCACCACTTGTGTGATATCTCCAGTTTACAAGAGAACACATTGAATCCAATATGTGTCTGGGCTCAAGGTGATAGATACAAACTACAAATAAAGTGAAATGCCATTAAAATGTAATAGCAATACATAGTATAAATATACTACACCGTACCACAAATAGCACATACATCTTTTCAATGTGCTGTCCTGTTCTTGCCTGGATTTCAGATGGTCAAACTGGTTACTACTGGAGAAAAACTAAAGAAAACTTAAAAAACTAAAGAAGTAGTAATTCAATGTTAGCTTGGAAAATTAGAAAAATCTTTCTTTTTTAGGGCGAGCAAATAATAGAGTTCAAATCAGTCTTAAGAAAATATTTAGTCAAAAAGTTAAAGGGTTCATCAGAGACATTCCCCTTTTAGGACAGAGCCATTGCGGCGATCAAGTGATCGCTACGGGTCCTGCTCCCTCCACCCCTTACAAACAGTGCAATTTATACATGGACGTAATAAGTGGACGGCCCACTGTGACCCAGAGCAGGGCATAGTGGAGGGGCAGAATGGTCATGTATGAGGAAGGCATCGCTGTGGATCAAATAAATAGGGTTGCTGTCATTTTTATGGGTGACACCAGGGCATCTGAAAAAGGAGTGAGCAAGTAAAAAAATTACAGTAGTTATCTGCATGTAAGTACTGGGCCTATCCCATGTCCCCTGGTAGATCACCTAACTCAGGCTCCACAAAAAGAAAATCACATATAGAACATTTGACACTCCTGTCTTAAAACGATCAGCGAGGTTTAACCCCTGAGACCTCACCACTCCAGAAAATAGGCCAGTTTTATTTTATATATACTAGATTATATATAGATTATATACTATTAATCCCCCTACCAGGTAATGGTACTCCATGAGGTAGCCATAAGCCCATGCCCCCCACCCCCTTGCACGTGCATGAGCATGTGATGTCACACATATGTGCACGGGGGGGGGGGGGGTTAAAAGAACAAACGGTCCGAAAGTTCTCTTTCTTATTTCCTGCTCTCCTGCTCCCAACGAACGCCCCTTCCCTCCTGGTCTGCTCTTGCCTTAATGCGCTTCCTGAGAAACCACACCAACTTGGACCACATGAAGCGCTAAGTATCTTCTCCCCTATACACCCTACGTAACCCTTTCTCTCCAGCTCCTCACCTGCACATTCCCACACCCTGTTAACCCTTGTAGCCCTGAGTTCCTGTTAACCCTTGGTGCCCCTGAGTCCCTGTTTACCCTTGCTGCCCTGAGTTAACCCTTGCAGTCCCTGAAGTTAACCCTTGCAGTCCCTGAAATTAACCTTTGCAGTCCTAAGTTAACCCTTGCTGTTCCTGTTACCTGATTAACCCTTACTGTACAGCGATAGTTATTGCTAGGTGGGAGTGGGAGAGAAACAGTGAGTATGTGCATGTGTATTGTGTTGTAACGTAACTGTATCCATATGTATGTTTAGATAAGTGGGTGGCGGTATAATTAGGATTGTGATACCGTGTTTATACTGATACTGTACTGTGATCAGTTACTGTGCTCTGTGTTTGGTGTATTTTATATGTAAGTGTGATTATTGTTAGTAATAAATATTACCCTTTATTTACTACACAAGTGTATTTATTGTATTTATTCCCTTCAGTAGCAGCAAAGCAAGTAGATTAACGTTAATATAAGGAAAAGGTAGGGGAACTAGGCATAACCCTAGTGACCCTGAATATAAAGGAGGTAATAATAGTGGGTGATACAATTAGGTGAAATCCGACATTATACTAGCCCTTTTACAAGCATAGCTCGCATGCTACGCCGTTTCCATAACTCCCGACCACATAATCAGGAAGTGGCCGGGAGTCAGCGTGAGCACAAAAAGCTAGAACGGGTTAGGGGATCCCGTTCTAGAGATAGGTGCGGGTCCCAGAGGTGGGACCCGGATCTATCTGACATTTTCTTCTTTATTTTCTCTTTGAATTTCGGCATCCATGACGTTTACATTTTTTTATAGACATAGCTTTATAAGGCCTTGTTTTATGTGGGAAGAATGGCATTTTCTTTTCAGTCGAGATTTGAAAGGTTCATATACATTGCTGTATATAATTTTCTGTTGTCATTGTTTTCTTTTGTTTAGTTTTTTTATGCCGTTTACGGTTCACACTGAATACTAAATTCTTAGGATACCTAATACATGTTTTTTTTTATGAATCATATATGTTTTACAACTTATTTTATATTAAATATTTGCATTTATTGTTTTTTTCCATTTTTTTTCATTATTACTTTTTTTTTTAATCCCATGAAGGAATGACTATTTTACATTTTTATTTTACATTTATAATGGTTTAGCATATGCTAATATACAACAATCTGCTTCATTATCCCACAGGCTGTTGTAACCACACTCTCACGACTTGACTTTCTCAGCAGATACGATATCACGGGATACAGGGTACAGGCAGCAGGAACGGGTATCACAGGGAACGGGAAAATACTGGGAGACAATTTGCAAGACAAACTTAGGTATACAACAACGCTCAGGCGAGTAACAAGTGGGCAGAGCCCCTTTTTATAGTCCAGCAGCCATTTGGGCTAATTATTGATGGGTGACAGCTGGACGTGTACTGGCCCTTTAAGGCCATGCACGCGCAGGCGCGCGCGTCCTGCGGGAAACAGTCCAAGGACCCGGAAGTGAGTGCCGTCATCTACCTGGAGGAAGCTGACACCGCAAAGACAGATGTCCATGGCCAGGGCCGTCAGAGGGTAAGTCTGAACGACGGCCCCCGGCCATAAACGTTACAGTATCCCCCTTCTTACACCCCCTCCTCTTGGGACCAGAGTGGGAAAGACATTTCTTCACGAGGACTTGGGCATCGATGTTCTCCTCTGGCTCCCAAGACCTCTCCTCTGGACCAAATCCCCTCCATTCCACCAAATAAAACATCCTTCCTCCCACTTTTTGGGTGGCCAGGATCTCCCTCACTTCGAAAGTTCCGGATGAATCGCCAGGAGCCACTGGAGTCCTGGAGTAGTGGTTCAGGAAAATGGGTTTCAGTAAGGAGACATGGAAGGAGTTAGGGATCTTGAGGGTAGGAGGCAGTCACAAGTCACAAGATCTGGGGAAAAAAATCAAGATATCATCGAGATACACCACAACACAGACATAGAGGAGATCACGAAAAATGGCATTGACAAATTCTTGAAATACTGCGGGGGCGTTACACAGACCGAAGGGCATGACCAAATACTCGTAGTGTCCATCATGTGTGTTAAATGCAGTCTTCCACTCGTCTCCCTGACGGATCCGGATTAGATTGTAAGGCCCCCGCAGGTCTAGCTTGGAATTTTTTTTTTCGCCCCCCCCCCCCGTATGCAATCAAAGAGTTCCAAAATCAACGGCAATGGGTACCTGTTCTTCACCGTTATCTGGTTTGACAAAGAAAAACCCGGCTCTGGCCGGGGATGAAGACTTTTGTATGAAGACCCTCTCCAGATTCTCCTTAATGTAGGCCAACATAGACTGGGTTTCTGGCAAGGAGAGAGGGTATACTCTACCGTGAGGAGGAGATGAATCAGGAACCAAGTCGATAGGGCAATAATACGCTCGATGTGGTGGCAATGTCTCTGCTTCCTTTTTGTTGAAGACATCAGCGAACTGAGAGTAACATGGAGGCAACCCTGCCAATGACTGATGCGGAGAAGGCTTGGACGGATGGACATGCACCAGACAGCGGTCGAGACTCTTGGGGCCCCACTGGAGAACCTCTCCGGAGTTCCAATCTAGGACTGGGGCGTGTAGACGGAGCCAAGGCAAACCCAGCAGCACGGGGTTGACGGCCTTGGACAGGACATAAAGGGAGGTGAGCTCAGAATGAAGAGCTCCCACTTGAAGTCTTAATGGCTTGGTCACAGACAATACTGGGTCAGGCAAAGGCAGTCCATCTACCGAGGCAACGATCAACAGTCTCTCCAGAAAAACAGTGGGCAATTGAAGAAGATCCACAAGGTCTTGGCAGATGAAATTGGCTGCGGAGCCAGAGTCCAGGTAGGCAGAGACTGGATGAGGTCTCTCGCCAGCGACGATGGTTACAGGAATAAACAGTTTCGAAGAGAGTTCTCTATTAAACGCTGTAGCGCCCAGGGTTGTCTCTCCAACCAATCCCAGGCGTTGGGGTTTCTTTGGCCTCTGGGAACACAGACGCACGACATGGCAAGCGAGGCCGCAATATAGGCAGAGTCCATAGGTACGCCTGCGCTGTTTTTCTTCAATGGACAGTTTATGCCGATCCACCTGCATCGGAAACCTCAGGCACAGCAGAAGAACAAGGCAAGAGAGGTTGATGGAAGTTGGGCGCCAGTCTAGGAAGCCGTCTCTTCTGTAGAATCGCTTGAGATCTCTCCCTGAGCCTTATGTCCACATGGGTAGCCAGTAGAATCAGGTCGTCCAAGGCAGCTGGGAGATCTCGAGCAGCCAGTTCGTCCTTGATCTCGGGCGATAGGCCATGCCAGAAGGATGCTACCAAGGCCTCATTGTTCCAGGACAATTCTCCTGCCAGAGTCCGGAACTGGATGGTGTATTCGCCCACGGAGGCGTCCTCCTGACGCAGGTTAAAGATAGCAGTGGCTGCCGATGAGACTCGTCCAGGCTCCTCAAATACGGAATGGAACAATGGGCCTTGCCGGCAAGTAAATATATAATGAATGCGATCCTGGCTCCGTCCGAAGGAAATGCTCGGGTATGCAGAGTGAAGTGGATTTGGCATTGATTCAGAAACCCCCTGCACGAACTTGCATCTCCATGGAACCGAGGTAGCAATGGCAGCGAGAACTGAGGGTCCGAACTGGGACTGCCAGGAGGTGTAGCAGGAGGGTCAATCGTAGGAGCTTGAATAGGAGCGGTGAAGGAAGTAGCCAGCGCCCCTAGCCTCTGTGCCATGGAGTCTACTGCCACAAAGAGTTGATCCTGTCGTGCTTGCAGATCCTGCAAGTCCGCCTGCGTGGCTTGGGAGGATGACAGGCCCTTGACTTGGCCAGCGGAGTCCATGGCCTGAGCATACTGTCACGGCCCAGGGTGTGGACCCACTGGGCCGTACCGCGTAGCGGGGTAGCAGCTAGCCAACAAGGTACAAAACAATGTCTATAGTTCGGAACGTGTACCTAAGGCAATGTAGACAGTAGCGGAGGCACGACTTGACTTTCACAGCAGGTGGCACTGTGGGTGCAGCGGAAGACACAAATTGACTTTCTCAGCAGATACGATAGCACGGGATACAGGGTACAGGCAGCAGGAACGGGTAATACTGGAAAACACTGGGAGACCATTTGCAAGACAAAATTAGGTATACAACAACGCCCAGGCAAGGAACAAGTGGGCAGAGCCCCTTTTTATAGTCCAGGAGCCATTTTGGCTAATTATTGATGGGCGACAGCTGGACGCGTACTGGCCCTTTAAGGCCGTGCACGCGCGTGTGCCCTGTGGGAAACAGTCCGAGGATCCAGTAGTGAGTGCCGGCGTCTCCCTGGAGGGAGCTGACGCCGCGAAGACAGATGTCCATGGCCGGGGCCGAAAGAGGGTAAGTCTGAACGACGGCCCCCAGCCATAGACGTTACACACAACACTTTGTGTGCCCTAACAGCAAGCGGAGTGTACAATTAGCACTGGGGTCCATTCTATGTCACGAGGGCTGACTGTCAAACGTTTCCCCAATCCCTGATCGCATCACTGGGAAGTACAGTTACCTGATCAAAGAAGGGATACCCCCAGCAATCAAAGGATTTTCACAGCAAATCTCTGATGATTGAGATAGCTCAAAGGCCCCTTAATCCCATGGCCATAACACTAATTATAAATGGCATATGATAATTTGAAGGGACCTAATAGAAACCGAACCCACTTAGCATTTGACACCTCCCCAGCAATTCACAGGTTGGACCACAAAACTCCTTGTCAACCATTTCACTACCTTTTAGTCATGCAGAACCACACTTAATGGGGGCCCAGAAAAAAAATCAAGACCCCAGTACTGTTAGGCAGTAGTACAATTAAAGTGTCAGTCATTTATATTTGTGATCATTTTAAGTGACTTTTTTTGGGATTGGCCATTATTTCAAATTATGCAAATGAAGGACTTGAAAGGTAAAATGTAATAATTTTGCTTCTATGATTAACAATTTTCTCTCCCGATAGAACAGCTTTAATTTTGTTTATATAAAATTGAACCTTTTGATCTGAAAATGTTCAGCTATAAGGACTACATCTCGAAGCATGGGCTGTGTCCTGAGATTAATATGTAATGCAATTTCCTATTTTTTAAATGTGAATCCAGCCTGACCCCAGAATGTACGGGCAGATAATTTCATATCTTTTCTAAAAATGTTCTGTAAAACATAAAGTTTATTATGGAGCTGCAAATAGTTTTTTTTTTTTCTTCCTTAGATTGAAAATATGAAAAGGAGCATATGGTCAAGTCAATTTTATTTCCTGTTCTAACATCAGAAAATTAATTGATTATGGCAGTTCTGGAGATGCAGTGAACGTGCTGCTTGGTTTTCATACTGCAGTAATATATTTCCATACCAGTAGAAACATCATCATAAAATAGTTATTCGGGTCAATCTTAAAATCCAATTATAAATATTGTAAGGTGTAAATTATGAACCTACTTAAAGAATTTTTTTTATTTTGACTAATTTGAAATCCAATTTGACCCATACTCTTTTTTTAGACTGTTTTTAGCTACTACTTTTATTTTTTTAAATCTATTTTCTTTACATGGTTATAGCGGCAGGCATCTTGCCTGAGCTGCTATAAAAGCAACTACGGAGATTGTAGTGGGCATGCTCTGTGTCATGATCAGAGTTCACTGTACAGAGAAGGGGAGAAGCAGCTGAGCTATTTCCATTACCTATTGTAAAAGATGTGATGCAGAGTTCTAACTTTGATTGCAATCCTTCCCACAGATGACTAATGCCCCCAATGTACACAGTACAAGCTTAAAAAATCACAGCAAGTTTAAGCCTGTTGTGTGGGCTCAGTGTCTAGAGACCAAATTACATTTTTTAAATTTTTTTCAGACTATAGATAGTTAGGGAATTTTTATTACATAAATCGGTAGTCGAAGTGAATATATGAAACCTTGTAATATATCATATTCCTCACACTCCAGCAATCCGTAGTCTCCCTTTTGCTACCTGCAGTTTTTCTATAAATGTTCGAGAACATTCTCACTTACCATAAAATCCATTTAGTGTAAAACTGTAAATAAAAAGCAGAGAGGAGGGGAGAGGAAGGAGATGCAGCTTCAGAATAAGGGTATGTGCACACACACTAATTACGTCCGTAATTAACGGACGTATTTCGGCCGCAAGTCCCGGACCGAACAGAGTGCAGGGAGCAGGGCTCCTAGCATCATACTTATGTACGATGCTAGGAGTCCCTGCCTCGCTGCAGGACAACTGTCCCGTACTGTAATCATGTTTTCAGTACGGGACAGTAGTTCCACGGAGTAGCAGGGACTCCTAGCATCGTACATAAGTATGATGCTAGGAGCCCGGCTCCCTGCACTGTGGTCGGTCCGGTACTTGAGGCCGAAATACGTCCGTCAATTACAGACGTAATTAGTGTGTGTGCACATACCCTAAGAATCAAGGAAGTACGTTTCTAAATTCCACAGAAAGGTAATTTGAACCTTTTTTGAATACATGAAGATCAGATCATTGGGCTCATGTATCATTAATGTTGTCCTTTTTCTTTATGATGCTCTCAAATATGGCGATAAAGATTTCTGACATACTTCAACGCGATGGAAGCCTTTAAATCAGGTCTGGCCAGATACATACTGTATATCCTCTATTTTTTAATGAAATATTTAACCTTATCGGGTCATGCACATGGCTGTATTACCGCTCTGTGCATGAGCCATATAGTTATGGACTGGATCAGATCCCACCATGCGAGATCAGGAATGCTTTCCAGAGGATTCAATCACATTGTTGGTACTTAGGGCATGTTATAGAGCATCGGAAACCTTTTAAAGCATTGGTTTTGTTTGTTTTATTTACAATGTTTTTTCATGTTGCTCTGACGTCTGCCTTTTCAGGATGACTCTTCAGAAAAATACTAAATTAGAGCTCTGTGGGCGTTCCTTTTTTAGTAATATGTGCCACAAACACTCCCCTCCTTCCATCTGTGTGAGATCCTTCTCTCCTACACTGAGGATGCCCATTTCACCCTACCCCTTACCACTCTCTGATGTAATGTCTGCTCAATCCTCCCTTTCTCCCTGGTGCCTCCTGCCTGAGGGTAATTTCTTGTCAAGAGACTACATACCATAGAGGCACACTAGGAGTCCCAGCCATGGTTGGTCTCAGCCACTTTGCACTGGGTGTCGAAATTTTATGCAGCACTCCCTTCTCCAGAAGAACTGTATTGTTAACAAGCAATGAAGTGGGGAATTAGTCCAAGGGTCATATAAAAGGTTGTGTGTATGGGCGGGGGGGGGGGTGGGGTTCAAACACCAGGTCCGTCTCTCCTGGTTGACAAAAAAACGGCACCATAAAAGGGGCTAATTTGAATCTTTGTTATGGGGCCCCCACTCTTCTCTGTACATCATTTATTCTACTGACTACAGAGAAGACTACCACAGATTTCTATAGAACCAGGAGTGAAACCGGACTAAAGAGGCAAAGTAGTTAATTAACCCTTTAGTGATCATTCGTTTTTGGTCATAAAGGACCAAGCAAATGTTTTGTTTTTTCATTGTCCCTTTCCAAGAGCCGTTACTTTTTTTATTTTTTTGTCGACATAGGCGCATGAGGACTTGTTTTTTGTGGGACAAGTTGTATTTTTTTAATGGCACCATTTAGTATTTTTTTTGGTGGGGTTATAGAAAAAAACCCAGTAATTCCGTCATTGTTTTTTGGGTAACATGTTAACTTTACTCTATGGGTCAATATGATTATCACATTTCTATAGTTTTTTTTTATGTTTTACTACTTAAACGCAGTAAAATTTCTTTTTTAAAAATAGAATTTGTTTTTGTGTCGCCGCATTCCAAGACCCATAAGATTTTAATTTTTCCGCCAATGGAGCTGTATTTGGGGTTGTTCTTGTGGAACAAATTGCAGTTTTTTTTGCTACCATTTTGGGGCACATACAACATATTTATCACTTTTTATTCTGTTGTTTTGGGAGGATGAACAAAAACACAAAATTTTAGCATTGTTTTTTTTGTTTTTTTTTCACTGTGCGGGATAATTGTGATTGTTTTACAGTTCGGGTTGTTATGGATGCCAATTCTATGTAGTTTTACTTTTTCAAAAATAAAGGTACAGGAAATTACTTGTAAAGTTTTTTATTGTACAAATCTTAAGCTTTTTTCAACTTTTTTTAATCCCAATAGGTTACTTAGCCCAGCGAGCCTCTGATCACTTCTTTAATACATGGCAGCATTCCTGTCACTTGGCGGTCATTTTCAGGCTTCAAGCTACTTTGGCAGCCCATTGCCACCATGCGATCGTGTCGTGGGGCGCAGATAGTCTTACAGAGGGAGCCCCGACAGTCGCTATTGACTGTGGCATCTATAGGCTTAAATCCCAGCCATTAGAGCAGGAGCTCAGCTGTCTTCAATATAGTTAAATAGAGTTGCCTATCTGATAACACATTGGAGGTCGGTCTTTGATTTAGACCTAGCCCTTAGTACTAATGTGTTTTGGAGTGCATGTATTGATTAGGACCTAAACTAGGCTGCCGTAAAAAGGTTAAGATATATAAGGGTATTGCCTGAAGGTGAACTTATCCATTAAAATAATGATAATTACAAATATTAAAAATAAAAAACATGATAATATTGTTTTTAATATGATTATGTTTGTTGTTATTATTATTTTCTTATATAATAATTGAGGTTGAGTTACCTAACAGTTTTTATTTTCGAGGACTCCTCCGCTTGTCTTCCTGAATGAATTTTGGTCTTCCACTAAATCCTAATTAGTATTTAGACTTAGGATAGTCATCAAAACTGATTACTAAAGAGCCACAGCAAAATAATAAATCACTCAACTGGTGCTTGCCATAACGATCTAACAATGCATATATTTCTCCAGCTTTAATTAATTGTGAAATGATTCCCATTACAGGCTGTGTATAATGGCTTAGCTAATGATGCCATTGTGTTAATATACAGCTACGGCACACTGAGTGATGTGTCGTATATTTTAGACTTCACGGCTCCTAGGATCTTGACAGAATATTTTGATAGTAAATTCTTCAGCATTTAACATTCGCCTGCCAAACAGCATATTCTCTTTTCATGAAAAAAAAAAATATGTATCCCCTGTGGTCAAGCGTTGTTATCAAACACAAGACACAAGGATGACACCTGATTGTCTGACACGTCTCATTTTTCATTGACGTTGGACGAGTCTACATTTTTCATTGTTCTCAGGCGTGTAACAGGGAGAGTTTTTGTTTTAAGTAGCTATTTCTTCATCTAAACCAAGCAGCTGTTGAGGCTGGGACTTGGGGATTGCCTATTTCTTGTGAAAATAACTTGGCGGCGTAGACACTTTCCCACAGGAAAATGCTACTCTTTCTTAAGAACCGTGACGACGTCCCCTATGTAAGTTCCAAGCTGTAGCCACTGTCATGAAAATTGACACTTTAGCTTAAAATGTATCCAGAATATATAAAGGGCTGTAAAGTCTGAGCTGAGGTTGGAGAGAATCTTGAAATTGTACAATACCTCCTTAGAAAAATGTATAAATTGTTTATACTTGAAGCACGACACAGTTAGAGGAGAACAACAATGTGTGCCAATGTGTGGCTGTGGTTGATAATCTAAAAAATACAGTATATTCAACCTCTTGTGCTCAAGTCAATGTTATCTCTTCCCCGTAAGGAATATATCTAACTTCAGCACTTAAAGAACAATCAAAGAGCAATGTACAAGTATCTTTTCCCTACAGCAAATGTATGTACAGTAAAAAATAGACACAAAAGGAAGAAATAAAAGATTTGCACCTCGGTGAATGTAACTAATTAAAAGGTTGTTTCTAGATTGGTGTTCATTGGATATCACTGGATATAATACATTGATTATGGTTTAAATTTTTCAACTTAAAGAGGACCTATCACTAGGTCATATATGATGAACTGGTTTATTGACGGGAATAGCGCTGTCTCCCTGATTCCAGCTCTGTTTTCCTTTTTTTCCTGGAGCCCCCTGTTCCAGAGATACGGCCCCCTGTGGTGTTGGCTTCCTCTATGCTCATTTTATATAGTTAGTGTAATGAAGGGGTAGGGAGACGGACAGGTGAGCACTAATCTACCAGCCACTCAGTCCCTGCCTACTTGCACAGTCCGTCCAAGGCGACGGCGTACAACTGGGCGGCGTTCCCTACGCTCACTATGTGAACGACAAACAAAAGAAACAAGGGAACACAGAAGCAAGGGAAGAGGAGCAGTTGCCTACATAAACACTGTGAGCAACAGAGTAGTGAACGAGCCGAGTCAAACCTGGAGAGTACGCGGTAACAAAAGCAGAACAGGAGAATAGTCAGTCAAGTAGGGTCAATGTGAAGCAGAGGTCAATTGTATTAGCAGGAACAGCAGAGCCAGGAAACACAAGAATCACAGGCAAAGGACAGACAACAAATGAAGGTATAAATAGACAAAGGGCGGGAGCTAGAACAGTCTGGCCAGGCTGTGATAGGTTCTCCCACTCCTCAGCCTACCAGCCTGAGTGGTAGCAGATCGAGTCACTCTATCAGACCTAGGGACAGATGCAGACTGATTAACCACGGGCGTCGACAGAGAAGCTGTGTCTGGCAGATCCTTTACAGTTAGTTAACATGGCGTGGAACTACCCTCAAGCTGCCTTGCGCTGATTGGTAAACACAAGAGGCAGGGAAGCTAGCTCCACCCTGTTGTCTAACTATTTGTTATGGAATCGCTGGTTGCGCAATTCCCAAAAGGCTGCTGGAGACTGTCGGAAGTAAGCGTGCAAGTAAAACCGCAACCCCAAATCTGACACAACTGTGAGCGACAGAATCTAAGGCTACTCTATGGTTTTCGTCAGAGCCCAACGCAAGGCAGGATGGTTTTTGCTGACAGAATCCAGGTTGTCCAGTGTTGGATATGGACAGGGCCGGCCCTAGGATAGATGGCGCCCTGTGCAAAATGTTCTTTCGGTGCCCCACCGCATCATAAAAAAAAAAATGCCCCATAAAAAAATTATAATGCCCCTTTAGTGCCCCCATACAGTATAATAATAATATTTAATAATATAATATATTACAACCCCTTCAAGGACACAGTATTTTGTCCTCTAATTGTGCCCACAGTATTATGCCATCTGTAGTACCCCTACACAGTATAATGTCCACTTAGTGGCGCCCACACAGTATAGTGCCCCCCTGTAGATTTTGCCATACAGCCTCCCTGTAGACAGTGCCATAATTCCCCACCTCCTTTTTGTAGATCGTGCCATACAGCCCCCCACCTCCCCCTTGTAGACAGTGCCATACAGCCCCCACCTCCCCTTGTAGACAGTGCCATACAGTCCCCGCACCTCCCCCTGTAGACAGTGCCATACAGCCCCCCACCTCCCCCTTGTAGACAGTGCCATACAGTCCCCCACCTTCCCCTTGTAGACAGTGGCATAAAGTCCCCCACCTCCCTCTTGTAGATCGTGCTATACAGACCCCGCACCTCCCCCTTGTAGACAGTGCCCCCAAACAAAAACAAAAATTGTACTCACCTAGGCCCCTTTCCCATGATGAACTGAGCTGCTCCATGACGGGATCCTGTAGCCTAGTACAGAATTTCCCAACCTTTTCGGATTCGAGGCAGCACTGGAAAAACAAAATTTCCTCAGGGCCCCCCTACCAAAAATTGTTTTGAGAAAGACAGAAAATGGCTAAGAACAAGCACTACACTCGTAGGGTATGTTCACACACATTTTTTGTAAGGCAAAAAAAATCTGCCTCAAAATTCCTTCAGCAACTGACAGCGTTGGGTGAAATTTTTTTTGTTTTTACTTAAGCTGTTGAAGCGAATGCAAAAGACGCTGGAAAAAAAAGCTCCAAACGAGTGCCGCAAGTATTTTCTGCCTCCTATTAATTTCAATTGGAGGTCAGAGGTGGAAACCACTTGAAGACCATCAGCCCCCCACTCACAGTAAAATGACCAGCAACCCCCCACTTACAGTAAAATGACCATCAGCCCACCACTCACAGTAATGACCATCAGCCCCCCACTCACAGTAAAATGACCATCAGCCCACCACTCACAGTAAAATGACCATCAGCCCACCACTCACAGATTCCCCCTGTAGGTAGCGCCGCACAGCCCCTTGTAGGTAGCGCCACACAGCCCCTTGTGGGTAGCGCGACACTGCCCCTTGTAGGTAGCGCCAGGCAGCCCCCTTGTAGGTAGCGCCACACAGCCCCCTTGTAGATAGCGCCACACAGCCCCCTTGTAGATAGCGCCACACAGCCCCCTTGTAGATAGCGCCACACAGCCCCCTTGTAGATAGCCCCGCACAGCCCCCTGTAGAGTGGGCCGTACAGCCCCCTGTAGGGAGGGCCACACAGCCCCCTGTAGGGAGGGCCGCACAGCCCCCTGTAGGGAGTGGCGCACAGCCCCCTGTAGGGAGTGGCGCACTGCCCCCTGTATGGAGTGGCGCACAGCCCCCTGTAGGGAGTGGCGCACAGCCCCCTGTAGGGAGTGCTGCACAGTCACCTGTAGGGAGTGCTACAAAGACCCCTGGTAGGGAATGCCGCACTGCCCACAGCCCCTGGTTGGTAGTGCCACACAGCCCCCTGGTTGGCAGTGCCCCACAGCCCCCTTATTGGTAGTGCCCCAATTCCCCCTGGTTGGTAGTGCCACACAGCCCACTGCCCCATGGTTGGTAGTGCCACACAGCCCACTGCTCCCTGGTTGGTAGTGCCACACAGCCCACTGCACCCTGGTTGGTAGAGCCACACAGCCCCCTGGTAGGTAGTGCCACACAGCCCCCTGCTTGGTAGTGCCACACAGCCCACAGCCCCCTGGTTGATAGTGCCACACAGCCCCATGGTTGGTAGTGCCACACAGCCCACAGCCCACAGCCCCCTGGTTGGTAGTGCCACACAGCCCACAGCCCCCTGGTTGGTAGTGCCACACTGCCCACAGCCCCCTTGTAGGTAGTGCAAATGACCCTGATAGCTGGCGGGCAATATACATTCAAAAAAGGACAACTGTGCAGGAGCACACAAAATACCCAGCTTTCCCAGCTATCACATAAATGTGTGGAAATAAACTAAGATATAACTTTTATTTAGTCTGAGTAAAGGATTAATCCTTTTAGCTAGATTAAATAAAAGTTATATGTTAGTTTATTTCCACACTTTTTTTTGATACCCGGGAAAGCTGGGTATTTTGTGTGCTCCTGCACAGTTGTCCTTTGTAGGTAGTGCCACACAGCCCACAGCCCCCCTGTAGCAACCCCCCCCCCTCCAGTAAAGATAACGCCACTGTAGCTCCCTAAAGGAGCGGAATCCCCGTGTGGCCGGTGGATTCCGCTCCTGGAGCGCTGCTTGATGCCTCAGTCCATATATGGACAGTGACATCAAGGAAAACTCCTGAAGCGTAATCCCCGGTCACAGCGTTGCAGACGCTATAACCGTCGATTCCACTCCAGGAGAAGCTCCTGTCGTCTGTGTCCATGACGTCATTGGCTTCTCCTGGAGTGGAATCCCCGGTCATAGAGTCTGCAATGCTGTGACCGGGGATTCCACTTCAGGAGTTTCCCCTGATGTCACTGTCCATATATGGACAGAAACATCAAGCAGAGCTCCAGGAGCGGAATCCCCGGCCACACGGGGATTCCGCTCCTTCAGGGAGCTACAGTGGCGCTAGTAGACAGCAGAGCAGGGAGATACCTCCCTGCTCTGCTTTAGTGCCCCCCAGTAGATAGCAACCCCACCCCCCTTCCAGTATAGATAGCGCTGGATGTTTCTGTCCATATATGGACAGTGTCATCAAGCAGCGCTCCAGGAGCGGAATCCCCGGTCACACGGGGATTCAGCTCCTTCAGGGAGCTAAAGTGGAGCTAGTAGACAGCAGAGCAGGGAGATACCTCCCTGCTGTGCTATAGTACCCCCATGTAGATAGCGCCACTGTAGCTCCCTGAAGGAGCGGAATCCCCGTGTGGCCGGGGATTCCGCTCCTGGAGCGCTGCTTGATATTTCTGTCCATATATGGACAGTGACATCAGGGGAAACTCCTGAAGCGGGGATTCCGCTCCTGGAGCGCTGCTTGATGTTTCTGTCCATATATGGACAGTGACATCAGGGGAAACTCCTCATGCTCGGTGTCACCACTAGCAGCCGCTATGGCTGCTACAGCGGTAGCGACGACCACTAAGTGAAGAAGCGCCCGGGTGGAAAGGCGACTGCAGTTAGTATGTGTATCCCCACTGGTAGTTGCAACGGCGCGGGGATACACACACCCGCTGGCGCCCCTCTTGCCGTGTGGCGGCTGGTGCCCTGTGCGACCGTACTGGTCGAACATAGCTATGGCCGGTCATGGATATGGATAAGAGGTGCAATGCAGGCCATACCTGATCAGGTAACAAGACAGCACGAAAGTAAAGAGAAAGTCCAAAACAGAGCGAGTGGAAATCAGGCACAGCAGAGGTCAAAACCAGCCGGGAGCAGATACTCAAAATCAGTAAATGAGGGGTTAAAGGGAACCTGTCACCAGCATTTCACCTATTGAACTTTACTTATCCCTCACTGGCCGCTGCTATAAAAAGTTCATTGCCGTTATCCCCTCTCCTAAACTCCTCCTCCGACTGTAAATAACGGTCTGCAAACATTTTGCGCCTTTTATCGTAATAATCCGATGTCCCTTTGTGCGCACACACCAGAAGAGGACATCAATGCACAAGTGCAGGATTTTGTGTGCTGGGGGAAGGCGAGGAGCTGTCAATCAAAAGTAAGGAGGCGGGGTAAACTAGGAAAGACTTGAGGAATGAAGATATGACACTTTTCAAACGAAGATTTGACTCTTTTCAGACGAAGATATGACTCTTTTATGCTCATTAGCATACGGTGTGGGAACACTAAAAAACGGAATACTAAAGCTACACAAGCGACTAAGAAGACAATTATAGGTTATATAGAAATGATTTTTCACCCCCTACCACCAGGTATTGCTGGTTTAATAGGTGAAATGCTGGTGACAGGTTCCCTTTAACGAGACAAGCTGAGGTCAGTTTCCAAAAAGTCCAGAAGTCTAAGAAAGGAGGAAAATTCACAAGCAAAGAAAGAGGGTAGAGACCAGGTATAAATACCCCACCCAACACCTGACAGGAAGAAGACAGAGAAGTTGGATAAGCTCAGGAAGTAACCAGAACCGCCCAGAAGCTACATCAGTAGTCATGGCGATCTCAAAGACCCAGACGTTTCCTAATACTATTTTTCACTTTCGTTTTTCCCTCCCCTCCTACCAAAAGCCATAACTTTTTTATTTTTCCACCAATATAGTCATACGAAGGCCTGTTTTTTGCAGGACGAGTTGTAGACTTTCACGATACCATTTATTGTACCATAAAATGTAGTGGGAAACTGGAATAAAAATCTTTGTGGGGTGCAATTGGGAAAAAATAGCGGTTTCTAAATTTTTGGTGGGTTTCATTTTTACGGCGTTCACCCTGCGGTAAAAATGGCATGTTAACTTTATCTTACTGGTCAACATGATACCGAATTTATAGAATATTTTACTACTTTTACAGGGAAAAAACTGACTGTTAAAAAAAAATAATTGTGTTTTGTCGCCATATTCTGAGAGCCATAACTTTTTAATTTTTCCGTCGATTGAGCGGTGTGGGGGCTTTATTTTGCGGGAAGAGCTGTATTTCCTGATGGTACCATTTTGGGGTACATGAGACTATCTGATCACTTTTTATTATATTTTTTTGTGGGAGATGAAGTGACCAAAAAACAGGGATTCTGGCGTTCACCATGCAGGTTAAATAATGTTATATTGTAATAGTTCTGACTTTTAGGGATGAGGCGATACCGGTATGTTATTTTTTTTTTTTACATTACGCTTGGAGGAAAGTGGAAAAAGTTGTTTTTTTTTATTTTACATTTTTTTTATATATAAAAAAACCTTTATTTAACTGTAATGTATTGCAGTATATCGTTATACTGACAGTCTCATGTGAACTGGAGTACAAAGATGGAAGACTTGGGGGCCTTCATCAGGCCCTCAGGCTGCCATGCCAATCATCGGCATCCTGCAATTGAGTCACAGGGGGGCGCCCTGTCTCTAAGGGCTTATTCACACGAACGTAGAATATGACAGTGTGACTTTCACATGGCCGTTGTTTCAGTGGACCGTGTGAAGGTCCGGTGAGAAATAGAACATGTCCTATTTTCTTCCGTTTTCACGGATCCCTCGATAGACTCAAGTGTATAGGGATTCATGAAAACAGGACCCGCACGGGTGTAACTCGGAGGTGAAAAACGGCAGTTTTTAACGCCCGGGTTTCCCCATGTTTGTGTGAATCTAGCCTAACGGCTTAGATGCTGTGGTCGCTTTTAACCGCGGCATCTAAGGGGCTAACAGGGCAGGATCACGCTCTGTTACACACAGCCATCAAGTTGTTTCTATGGAGCCTGCTCCATACTCCCCCATCCGACCTCCGCAGTATATATAGTGAACTCCAGTGCCCCATCATTCAGCTCAGTGAATGGCAGGAGCTTCAGTAGCAGGCACAGTGGCACAGTGACCCATATTGATGAGCCACTGTGCCTATATAAACAATGAAGGGACGTGGTATTCATGTGAGCGTTGCAACCCCTTCATTATGCTAATTGACTGTGCAGCAGGTCGACCCCTACTGATCAAACATTGATGGGCTATCCTAATTTTCTGGAGATAACCCTTCAAGTTAACCTAAAAGTAACACGTTGGTGGATTTTCATTGCTTACCATACGTCTACTATGTGGCAGTGTGTGCACGGCCGGTTTTAGACAAAGTGTGGATCTGGGTAAAGTTAAAAGTGGGCCCCAAATGCTGAATTAGGTCCTGTTTATATATCGGGGCTCCATTGATGGCTTCCATCAGACCTTTCCGTTGGAGGAAGCCATGAACGGAAACCATAGCTTCTGTTTGCATTACCATTGATTACAATGGTAATGTTTCTGTTGCAAATGGTTTCCATTTGTCTCCATTCCATAAGGTTTCCGTTTTTTGGCAGAATGAATAGCGTAGTCGACTAATGCAGATGGAAGCTATGGTTTCCATTTGCCTTTCCGTTGAACGGAAAGGTCCGATGGAACCCATCAACGGAAACCAAACGCTGATGTGAATTTTTTTTCTTCAGTCCCTGACATGCAATCTTATAGACAGCAGCAAACTGATGTCAACGGGAGGTCAGAGACGGAAACGCTCGAAGAAAATCAATGGGAGGCGATTTCGGGTGTTTTTTGGCGCTGTTTCCGTCACATTTCTGCATCAAAAACAGCGCCAAAAGACTCCGTGTGAACTAACCCTTATGTTTTTATAGGAAGCAGTTCTGGTGACTTTCCTATCTATCTGCTTCTATTACACCAATAACATCTTGTAATAAAATCCTCAGAAATTGAATGATCACTTTTAGTAGTTGTTTAGCCAGTTCTTAATATAAAAAATAAGAATAAAGAAATCTAACATGCACTGATGGAAAGTTTTGCAGCCTGCATGTGGCGTTTTGTTTAGCTTGAGGCTACTGATATTAGACATTTTTCATCCACTCACTCTTGGTTAATACAGTAAAAGTACTGAATGGAAATCCACAAGGTCAGTAAATAAAGTAGACGCTGAAGTAATTGTGTAATCTGAGGTCTTAATGAAATACGACTGACCTCACATAATGTCTCAGTGTTGCAGGGTTTATAAGACAGAATTGGTTCCAAGTTACACTTAAAGGACAGGTGTCACAGAATTTTTTTTTTTTATATGTTATTGCTTTTAGTATGTCATTAAAATACATTTTATTTACTTGTGTTTTTGTGTTGTACTTTTTCATTTTTTCTTTCTTTTACTTTTCTATGGGGGCTGCCATTTTTTTTAATCTCTGTATGTGTCGATTAATGACACATACAGAGATGGAATACAGGACATACATCCCCATAGAGAATGCGAATGGGAGCCGTTCCATCCACTAAAGCGTACGCCGCTCCCACACAGACCGAAAAGAAGGTCTTCGGCAGAGCGACATCCGGGGCCATTTTCATGTGGACCGGAAGCCGCGGCCAGACAGTAAGACGACTACTTCCGGTCGTGGCTTCCGGCCATATGTTCAGACGCAAGGACTAGGAGCGGAGGCAGCAGCGGCGGCGACAGCGACAGCGGCGGCGGCGGCAGGAGCAGGTAAGTTATGTTTGTGTATGTGATGTGTGTGTATGTTTGTGTTATACTGTCTGATTACTACTGTATCTAATCCTCATACACTGTGCATTCGCTCAAAAAATGGCGGCACACAGTGTAGGAGGTTTGAACATTCAACCCCCTCTTTTCTCCTGGCACTAGCCAGGATAAAGGAGGGGGGATTGTTTGAGCACACTAGAGCGTGTCTTCTCCAGTTTTGCAGCATAAAGCAATGAGGTTGCTTTACCACATGCCAATGCTGCAATTTTGGGAATTGCTCCCTCTAGTGACCAGCACTTGGAAATGTTATAAATTAGAATCTAATTTATAATATTTCCTGACGTGTGAAAAAATTAAAAAAATTAGAACAATGTGTAATCATGTATATACTAACTGTTTAACTAAAAAAAATTAAAAAAAAATTCTAGCGACACATTCCCTTTAAGAACTGGAGAACATTTCCAAAGCCTTTGGACAGAATTGGACTAAGCTTCATTGGACCCACCAGAGGAAATGATTCTGAGGGTCCACCATCTATACAGAACATGTGCACGTCCACTTTAAATTGCATTATAAACTTTCTTCTTATCATTGTACACACAGGACATCTCATCAATAAGGTCTAACACCTCTTGCAAACGACCAAGTTCGGGCAGTGAAAAACGGTTGGCGTGTCGGACGCTTTTCCCGGCCTGACCACGGTACAGGTAACCGAGACTACTGGCATCATAGACATTTTATCATGCTTGGAGTCTCTGACTCCCCACCGAACTGCTGTTCCGTACTGAACAAAATGATACAGTACGGAACAGCAGTTCCGTGGGGAGGCAGAGACTCTTAGGCTCATAAAATGTCTATGATGGCAGGAGTCCTGGTCACCTGTACCGTGGTCGGGCCGGGAAATGCGGCGACACGCAGACCGTTTTTCACGGCCCAAACTCGGTCGTGTGCAAGAAGTGTAAAAGGTCCTTTGTGAATCATCCCATAAGAAATAGAATAGTGGCAAGTGATTGTCTTCCAAAGAGGCAGTGGGGAGTGGCATTGTTAGTGGGGGTTTTTGGAATCGACCTCAACTGGCCCACCGAGATAAAGCCAAAGGGGATGATGTTTGGCAATGTTCCTTCCATATCTGCATAAACTAAAGACACATTCTTGGTAGGGCTAACCATAAAAATTTGCCAAAACTTTGAGATGATGGAATATCTTACTACACTATACGTTCATTGGTTATGGTATAAAATATGTGCACCTATCTTCACCTATCTTTTGTGATGTGCCTGAGTCAAAGTTTACTAATAGTTCTCATATTTATATAAATTGGACTGTAATTGTGTGAATATGCAACTGAAATCTTAAAGTTAAAGAATTTTTTCCTTGGGAAAACACACTAATGGTCTATCCCTAGAATAACTCTAGCCCCAACCATCAGAAAGAAGGGGCAGCGGCTGTACTAGACACAGCTGCACGTATGGATGAGCTGCTGAGCCAACTTGGTCTGCTCATCAGTGGGGATCCCATGGGTGAGTGCCCGGCTGATCATATTTTTTCCCCGGAAAACCGCTTTCAGCCATAAAGGCTGTCTAGCTGACACAAATGATGTGTTGAATTTATTGTACAGGGCATCACAGTTACGATGATAACACTTATGTATTTGTATGATGGAATTTTTTATTTTATTTATTCTTATCTTTTTTTTAATTTATGCAACTTTTTGAAAAGTGTTATTATTATTTTTTTGTTCCAATAGGAGAAATTTTCAAATGATTTTTAGTTTTAGAAAATAATGTATTAGGTTCCTTCTATATTACAATGCATTATTGTCTTTCAGTGCAAAACCGACAAGCACACATTAGGCTCTGCCTGAGACAGGGACTAATAGGGTTGTTGTGCTTGCTACACTATGGGTCTATGTTAGGACTTTATCTGCTAGAGCAACTCTTTGGCACCCTGTGATCACATTGAGGAGGCACCAATGGGGCGGCTATTCACTTTGTATAAACCCTCATTATTGCCCATGGATTCTAAGGGGCTAAACAGGCAGGATCTCCATGGGATGTCTGCTGACTCCCATGTGTAATGGCATGGGCATAAGTAGGCTTTCCTTCCCCCAGGGCCAAAGATTAATTTTGCTGCGCAACTCTGTATCTAAATTTCCTGGCCAAGGCAGAGTGGATTGTGGGTTTTCACCCTAATCTAACACCTCGGGCACATGTCCTGCCTGCTTTCCCCTTCCATCTATGGCCCCGCGTAAATTTACAGCTTGGTGCATGAATGGGTATGTTGAGAAAAGGAAATAGCAAAACATATTGATACAGAAATAGTCAGATGCATTGATGTACTATTCCGTATGTGCTATTAATTCTATCACGCGTAATCTATTATTTTGACAGTTATCCATGATATATCACCTATACTGTATCCAAGACACCTCAGGAAGCTAAAACACTGCTCAGAGCTCCAATTAACACCTTCAAGTATAATAGGATATATACAAACAGGAACACTATTACACTCATAGTTTGGTACCCATTTCTCGTTTCAGTTATTTTTGTTAAAAAAAAAATCACCAATTAAACAAAATCATTTGTACTTATTTTCTGTAACAAGGAAAGAATAAAAATATACTTTTTCAATGTGGTTTGGCTCATTTCCGTATAATAGTATATTGCAGTGGGATATTATGCTTTCCATCCTTTGAAACTGAGATCTACCTCCAGAGCAGAGACCCTCAGGCTAAACAAAAGACCACTTAGGCATCCATTGATTTCAATAGGAACGCTTTTTATGCCTTGTTTTCTCACCAGTGCGACATTAACATTGCAATTCGTCCTTTGCAAGTATCTGATTTACAGTGGCTCCTGAAAAGAAGGTGTGAAGGAGAAAAAGTAATATATTTCTCTAAAAGGAGTGGTCTGGTACATTAAAAAGCAACATAGAAGAGCTGATAAGGAAGTGCCTCGGCATGTTGAAGAGCTAAATAGAAGAGGTTGAGTAGATGAGGTCGGGCACATAGAGCTATTACATAGAAGTGTTGGGGTGGGTAATGGTCTAGAACATCAAAGAGCTACATAAAAGAGCTTGGGAAAGAGTAATTTGGCACATAGAAGAGCCATAGAAGGAATGGTCTAGAACATAGATGATCTACATACTGTTGAAAAGCAGCTTGGCAAGGTGTGATTTGTCACATAGATAAACTAGATTAAAGAGCTGGAAAGAAGTGGTCTGGAGCATAGAAGATCTACAAAGAAGAGATTGGGAAGGAGTTATTTGGTACGTAGAACAGCTACATGGAGGAGCTAAATATAGAGTGGACTGGCACATAGAATTACCTCAGAAGGAATCGTCTGGAACATAGAAGACCTACATATGAGAGCTGGGAAAGGATTGGTCTGGCAGTTATAAGAGCTACGTAGAAGAGGTCGAAGAAATGCTCTGTCATATAGAAGTGCTAAAGAAGGATTGGTCTGGAGAAGCTATGGAAGGAGGATTCTGCCACATTGGAGAGCTACATGGAGGAGCTAAAGAAGGATTGGTTTGCCACATTGGCGAGCTACATAGAGGCGCTATGGAAGGAGTGGTCTGGAACATTGGAGAGCTACTTAGGACACCTTAGGAAGGAGTGGTCTGCTACATTGGAGAGCTACATAGAGGAGCTGTGGAAGGAGTGGTCTGCCACATTGGAGAGCTACATATAGGATCTGTGGAAGGAATTGTCTGCCACATTGAAGGGCTACATAGAGGATCTGTTGTAAGAAATTGTCTGCCACATTGAAGGGCTACAAAGAAGACCTGAGGAATGAGTGGTCTGCCACATTGGAGAGCTACATGGAGGAGCTATGGAAGGAGTGGTCTGGCACATTGGAGAGCTACGTAGAAGACCTTAGGAAGGAGTGGTCTGCTACATTGGAGAGCTACATAGAGGAGCTGTGGAAGGAGTGGTTTGCCACATTGGAGAGCTACATAGAGGAGCTATGGAAGGAGTGGTCTGGCACAGTGGAGAGCTACTTAGGAGACCTTAGGAAGGAGTGGTTTGCTACATTGGAGAGCTACATATAGGATCTGTGGAAGGAATTGTCTGCCACATTGAAGGGCTACATAGAGGATCTGTTGTAAGAAATTGTCTGCCACATTGAAGGGCTACAAAGAAGACCTGAGGAATGAGTGGTCTGCCACATTGGAGAGCTACATGGAGGAGCTATGGAAGGAGTGGTCTGGCACATTGGAGAGCTACGTAGAAGACCTTAGGAAGGAGTGGTCTGCTACATTGGAGAGCTACATAGAGGAGCTGTGGAAGGAGTGGTTTGCCACATTGGAGAGCTACATAGAGGAGCTATGGAAGGAGTGGTCTGGCACAGTGGAGAGCTACTTAGGAGACCTTAGGAAGGAGTGGTTTGCTACATTGGAGAGCTACATAGAGGAGCTGTGGAATGAGTGGTCTGCCACATTGGAGAGCTACATAGAGGATCTGTGGAAGGAATTGTCTGCCACATTGAAGGGCTACATAGAGGATCTGTGGAAGAAATTGTCTGCCACATTGAAGGGCTACATAGAACACCTAAGGAAGGAGTGGTCTGCCACATTGGAGAGCTACATAGAGGATCTGTGGAAGGAATTGTCTGCCACATTGGAGAGCTACATAGAGCAGTTATGGACGGAGGGGTCTGGCACATAGCAGAGCTACATAAAGGACTTACGGATGGTGGGTTCTGCCACATTGGAGAGCTACATGGAGGAGCTATGGAAGCAGGGGTCTGTAACATAATAGAGCTACATTGAAGAGCTATGGGTGAAGGGGTCTGGCACATAAGCATGCTGGGAAGAGCCTATGGAGGAATATACTGATATCCAAGAAAGAAGGGTGTGTCTGCTGTATAAAATAATTGGGGAGGAGGGGGTACAAGACACAGAAGTGCTAAGGGAAGATTAACTTGGTACATAGAAGAACAATGTAAAAAGTGGTTTAGTATATAAAAGATGGACAAGAACTGGGCTGGAACCTCTTATCAGTTACTAACACATAAAAAAAATGGAAAGCTATCCTATGCGAAAATCGATAAAATATAATGTAAGTATTATCATTTTACATCGGCATAATTTGAAATACATGTAAGGGTGCCCATAGATGATGTAGCTGAGTCATGGCAGTTGACACGTGGATAGGAACTGCACGCGGTCATCATTATATGATCGATGAACGGTGGGGGGCCGACACCCGGATCCCGCAGCGATCACCTGCTCTGGCTGCATCCGGGCACCAGATGTTATGCAGGGCATGCAGTGATTCGAGCCGGAAGCAGATCACTCCGAACACTGCAGAGCGATCCTGGTGCAGAACTGCAACTATTCACTTGTATAGGAGCAGAGCTGCAGTACTGCAGCTCGGCTGCTATTCTGTGACCGGAGCCAACTTCTTCCAACATCGACATCCGGTGCCTGGAGGCAGCCGGAGTGGCTGATCGGTGCAGGGTCTGGGTGTCCGATCCCCATCAATGATATACTGATGACCTATCCCGTGGATAGGTCATCATTTGTTTGTGCCTGGACAAACCCTTTAAGTAAGGGAATGGTAAAGACCCAGTTGGCTCCCTCAAGGAAGGGTAATTTTCCATGTTTGGGGTGTTGAAAGTGGGGCAATTTGCTTAAAGGAGACAGTTTTTAACACCCCATATAGTGGAAAGATGTTTAAAATCAAAGATAGATATAGCTTCCGGTCTGGTTATGTAATATATATGATCACATGCGTGTGGCGTCTGGTCTATGCGAGTGAATGGATCAATAAGCATAAAAGCACCATTAGAAGATCTTTGGTTGATTTACGTGCTGCTAAGCATTTTGTTGAGAGCGGACATAATGTTAATCAACTTCATTTCAGGGTGATCGATCATATTGAGGAGGGGAGGGGATCAGGAGAGGATTATTTGTAATAAAGATGGATATATACTTTAGATACATTACATACCAAGGGCCTTAATCTTTAATTTGAAGGTGGAAATATATAAGTTCAATATCATGTATCTCTGCAGTTCTTATTTATATAAGATACTATATCTTATCTTTGTGTTCGACATCTCTGTTGTAGTGTAAATTATTTTTAGTGATGAGTGATTTTATAGTTTTTACATTTAACCCCTTAATGACCAGCCTATTTTAGACCTTAATGACCAAGCTATTTTTTACGTTTTTCCATCGTCGCATTCCAAGAGCTATAACTTTCTTATTTTTGCGTCGACATAGCTGTATAAGGTCTTGTTTTTTGCGGGACAAGTTGTACTTTTTAATAGCACCATTTTGGGGGACATATTATTTATTGATTAACTTTTATTAACTTTTTTTGGTGGGGAATAGAAAAAAACCTGAAATTTTGCCACTCTTTTTTGCGTCCTAAATCTACGCCGTTTACCGTGTGATATAAATAACACAATAACTTTATTCAGCGGGTTGTTACGATTGCAACGATACCAAATTTGTATAGTTTTTGTATGTTTTACTACTTCTACAAAGTAAAAACGCTTTTTTTTCAAAATTATTTGTTTTTGTGTCTCCATATTTGAAGAGCCGTAACGTTTTTATTTTTTCGCCGATGCGGTTGTATGAGGGCTTTTTTTTTTAATGAAGACTTGTAGTTTTTATTGGTACCATTTTTGAGTAGATGAGACTTTTTGATCACTTTTAATCACATTTTTTTTAAGTCAGGATTCACAGAAAACAGCAATTTTTCCATAGATTTTTATTATTTTTTTTACTGCGTTCACCGTGCGGGTTAAATAATGTAATATATTTATAGTCGGGGTCGTTACGGACGCGGCGATACCAAATATGTGTAACTTTTTTAATTTATTTAGTTTTTTTAACAGTAAAGCATTATGTATGGGGAAAAGCTGGGTTTTTCATTTTTTTTCAATTTTTTTTTTAAATTAACTTTATTAAACTTTTTTTTTACTTTTTTACTAGTCCCATTAGGGGACTTTAATATGCGATTCTCCGATCGCTATTGTAATACACTGCAATACTTTTGTATTGCAGTGTATTACTGTCTGTCTGTTTAAAACGGACAGGCATCTGCTAGGTCATGCCTCCGGCATGATCTAGCAGGCATTCGCTCCAGGCATTTATTAGGCCCCCGGCTGCCATTGGAGACACAGACACTCGGCGATCGTATCGCCGGGTGTCGGTGGGAGAGAGGGAGCTCCCTTCCTCTCTCCAAAACCACTCAGATGCGGTGCTCGCTATTGCGCACCGCATCTGAAGGGTTAAATGGGTGAGATCGATACTAATATCGATCTCACCCGGTAGAGCAGGGACGCCCCGAGCCCTCAGCTGCCTCTAGCAGCTGAGAGCAGGGAGATTTGACACTCCCTGCTCTGTTTACTTTATCCTGATGCAGTGCCGTAAAAAGGAATATGCATCAGAATAAAGCCCGTTAGTGGCCGCTGTTAAAAGGCGTATTGGCGGTCACTAACGGGTTAAAACAAATGTTGTGGTTTATATTAGTTAGTCAGTTTGACCAGTTTGTAATGTTTTACGTTCATTTTCATTTATACTGATTTCTCCTTTTTTTGTTGTTGTAGAAGTACCTACCTTAAACTGCTGGAGACACATAGAAACAAATTGTGGCGCTCCGCTGGATTATATTAGACTGATCTAAGCCCTTCCCATTCTGTACCGTACATTTACGGTGCTGGTGGCTGGTACTTATCGTGCCAGGTGTCAGCTATAACATTCAGCTGACACCCTGCTGCAACGGTCAGGATGAGAGCTAACTCTAATCTCGCTCATTTAACCCCTTAAATAGTGATTGCGGCAAATAAGCGGTTGAACAGATGTCACCGCATTGGTGCTTTACTATGTGATTGGGCCCTCAAAAGTTGTCATGGCAGCCAGGAGCCTAACAAAGGTCCTATTAGTTAAACATGCACAGGCAATAATACACTAATATATCGGGAATTATTAAAGCGATCAGAGGATTACACCTTAATGTCTCTTAGTGGGTCCAAAAAAAAAATTCTAAAATTTTTTAAATACAGTTTCATGAAAAACTATAAAAAAAGGATTTTAAGTAAAAAAAAAAGCAATTCAATATACCCCCCTCAAAAAAAATACACCTTACAAAAAATGGTTACAGACTTCCGGTTCCGGCGCTGGTATGTGAAGACGCGTGTAACATCGCTCCCGCTCCTCCAGACCTAACAAAGCTGTCTGCTCTTACAAATCTCTCCTCAAGATACACTGGGGTGGAGAAGACCTAACATCTAAATGACTGGTGTTACCTATATGGAGCGTTACTTGCTGAGGAGCAGCAGAAAACCAGATTTGGAAGACATGGGGGATGACGCTATAGAGGAACAGCCGCCCAAGATGGCGCCGTTAGAGGAGAGACGGGACAGCGCTGACTTGCCGACTCAGCCTCCTCCCACGCAACTTCCTACCTTGCAAGAAACTTTGGATTACAAATTATTGGCTATAGCTCCGGATTTGTCCAGCACTCTGGTATCGACGGTGCAATCCACCTTAAACCGCTTACAAGAGAGCATTACCCAGCATGAGGGCCGCATAAACGAAGCTGAACAGAGGATTTCTAATGCTGAGGACGAGTTGATTGCGGTGGTGTCCCATACAAGTGATCTGCATCAGACCGTTAAACAGCTTTACGACCACATTGAAGACCTTGAAAATCGGTCTCGCCGGAACAACTTGAGACTGGTCGGTTTGCCGGAGTCCATACCAGTTAAGGCTCTTAGAAAGCTGTGTGAGTGTGATTTACCACAGGCCCTGGGCTTATCAGGGCTCAGACGGGTGGAACGAGCTCACAGAGTGGGCCCACCCAAACCGCCTGCCTCTGACCATAATGCTGGCAATACTGAGCGGCCCCGACAAGTCATAATGCGATATTTGGATTTTGTGGATAAAGAAGACATCCTTCATGCTTACTGTACACGAAAGGAACCACTTACCTTTCAAGGTGCACGTATACTCCTCTTCGGAGATTATTCAGCAGATGTGACAAGACAACGACGAGCTTTCAGTGCCACGTGTTCCTTGCTGTTTCGGAAGAACATTCGATTTCAACTCCTGTATCCTGCTATTCTTCGCATTAGACACCCAGATGGAACTTTCCAGACGTTCAGAGATCCGGCGGCAGCGGACCGATTCCTAGCTTCTGAATCTTCACCTACTACATCGGTGATCTCGGATGTGGGGACATCCATCTCCTCACCTAGACGCAGGCCACCCTTGTCGGCCCAGTCGACGCGAAGCTCTCCTTCTTTGACCGAAGCAAAGGGGTCCCCATGTAGTCCGAAATCACAGCGCACTACACACCGAGGATTTCAAAGTGGATCGCGACTGCCAGACTGAGGACTGTACCTGAGCGAGATGGTTTCGTGTCGCAACATTGGGACTTACTTGAGTATACCTAGCTAATTGTCAATATGGGTTACACTGCTGCGGGAGGAAAGGGTATGAGTCTGGTCTCCCAAAAAGTCATGTCTTGGGGTTTATCTTCTGAGGTTGTTTCCCCTTGTTCTTAACTGTACAACGGGGAGGGGAGTATATGTGTAACGTTAAGTACCAGAATAATGGGAGTCCTAGACATATATTGTTGGATATACTTGTTCCTATGCACTGTGGCACTTTGTTTAATGTGCCTTTTACTGCATTAGTTCCCATTGGAATCTACTGTTGCACTTTTAAACTGCAGTTACTCACTCGGGAGATATCTTTTAGCTGTGACCATCTTGGCCCTTCAATAGGGATTGGCGCCCGCGTATTAATGACCTATCCAGTTGCTCATATTTATAGTACACCTGTGACATGAAAATCGTAACTTGGAATGTTAAAGGGCTTAGGTCCCCAGCCAAACGTATGATGGTCTTGCGCCATTTGAAAAGACTTCAGGTAGATGTCGCCCTACTGCAGGAGACCCATCTCCGTAAAGACGATTTCCCGCGTATGCTCAAATTATGGGTTGGGGAGGTGTATGGGTCCCCTTCAGTGGAGCGGAAAGCAGGGGTTTTGGTACTGATTCATAGGGCATTTCCTCATACGGTCACTGATGTAGTTACAGATGACGAGGGCAGGATGATACACCTCCAACTCCACAGTCCTCAGGGTAAGATGAGGTTATATAATGTGTATGTTCCGAATAGCTCACAGAAACCCTTTTATGATAAGTTCCGTGCCACCTTACTCCTTGATTCATCTCCGGAAATAGTGGTGGGAGGGGACTTCAATGGGGTAGTGTCGCAGCAGGAAGATAGATCGTCCAGACTAGCTACAGATCTGACGACCCCTGTCGCGGGTTCTTATTTGGCGGGTCTTTTTTCGGTTGCATCTTTGATTGATGGTTGGAAACATGTTCATCCTGGTGACCGGGAGTATACTCATTTTTCTCACCCCCACTCTTCTTGGTCGCGTATTGACTATGTATTACTTAGTCGTGCATTAATTCCCAAGGTCAAAGAGGTCTCAATTACAGACTTAGTTATTTCAGATCACACACCTGTCTTAATAGACCTGCTTGATACTCATCCTAAGGGAGACGCTTATCTGTGGCGCTTTCCATCCTTTTTGGCCAAGGATGAAAGTTTTCTGATGCTTCTGAGAGGTTGGTGGCTTGAATATGGGGCTACGAATGAGCAGCATGTATCCGATCCTCAGCTATTTTGGAACACGTCAAAAGCAGTTTTGAGGGGACGCATTATAGCGCATGTTAGTAAACTTAAAAAAGTGGTACGGTTACAATACGAGAAGACAAGTGCAGCGTTGCGACGGGCATATACCGATTTTTTAGTAAAGCAGACCCCACTCTCTAAAACCTTATGGATATCAGCCAGGGGAGACTTTGATATATGGGCTGAGCATTGGGAGGATTTTATTAGGACCCAGCAGGAAGTAATTTATAGACGTTTTGGAGATAAACCTGGGAAATTGTTAGCAAACCTGGCTAGAGGAAAGAGACCTTTCCACTGTATCCAACGCCTGAGATCCCCGGGAGGCAATGTTACCGAACACCCAAAGTCCATTAACACATTACTGGGGAATTATTATGCTTCGCTGTACCGGGACGACCCGGGGGAACTGCCGGAGGGCGAGACCTTTTTGCAAAACCTCTCTTTACCTCAAATCTCTGAGGAACAATTACACGTGCTCAACGCGCCAATAACCGCGGAGGAGGTGCGGAGTGTAATTATGGCCTTGCGCTCGGGCAAGTCTCCTGGGCCTGATGGATACCCAGGTGAATTTTATAAGGTTCTGGGGACGCAAGTGTCGCCCATCTTGACTAGCCTGTTTAACAACGTATTGTCAGGACAGGATCGGGCTTTCCGAACTAACTTAGCCTACATCAAGCTAATACCTAAAGAGGGTCGAGATCTTGATTGTCCCTCCTCTTATCGGCCGATTTCGCTGATCGATCAGGACCTCAAGATATTGGCTAAGCTCATGGCCAACCGTTTGGCTTTGATATTGCCCTCACTGATAGGCCCATCGCAGGTGGGTTTCGTAAAGGGCCGTTCAGCCGTGACAAACATCCGAAGAGTTCTATTGGCAATGGATAAGGTTGGAGATGGCCGAGGGGGAGAACCGCCTGCCCTGACCACCCTAGATGCAGAAAAAGCATTTGACAATTTGAGATGGGGGTGGTTGGGCCAGTTGCTAGATGCCATAGGTTTTCAGGGGGCTTTAAGACGATTTCTGAGAGTTCTTTACACACAACCTAAAGCTAGTGTACATACGCATGGATTTATCTCCCCGTCCTTTCCTTTGCTAAAGGGGACGAGACAGGGATGTCCGTTGTCCCCTTTACTATTTGATCTGGCTTTAGAGCCCTTTGCCCGGTCCCTGGATACAGACCGGATCTTTCAGGGTATTTCGATCGGGGGGCGACTCTGAGGCAGGCTCTTTTTGCGGATGATATCCTCTTATTTATGGCTCACCCGGATACAGAGCTGCCTAAAGTACTGGGTGTTATATTGGATTTTGGCGTTTTTTCGGGATTCAAACTGAATGTGTCAAAATGTGAGGCTCTGTTTCTGGGCACCACAGACCCACGGGGGGGGGGGGGTTACCCACTCAGTTGCACAATATTCCAGTGGCCAAACGATCCATCAAATACCTGGGTATACATATTGGGCGTACAGCCGACTCCCTTTATCGTTTGAACTATCTCCCCTTATTTACGAAGATCTTACATGACTTACATAACCTTCTTAAGATGATTAGCTTCTCTAAGCTATTGTACCCTTTACAAACCCTGCCACTTATTTTGAAGCATACAGATGTCTCAAGACTACAGTCAGCTTTTGGTCACTTCTTATGGAAAGGGAGGAGGCCTCGAATCCGCATAGACAAGCTCATGGCCACTAAGGAGAGGGGTGGTATTAACCTACCTAATATACGAGGGTACAATTTGGCCTGTTTAGCAAGACATGTCATAGACTGGGTGGTGTCTACTAGTTATCATTCAGATCACGCGCTTGAATCACATTTTTGTGCCCCATGGGACCTCTGCACGCTCCTACACTCGTCCCTATCAGCCATGCCTGGGTACATAAAGTAATCGGTGATCTGTAGAGATACTTTCATGACTTGGAGGGCGATGAGACGGAGTTATGGCTTATCTTTTCGAATTTCCAAATATCTTCCCTTATGGAATCATCCGGAATTCGCTCAAGGAAGACATAGTAGTCTTTTTGCAGAATGGAGGGCGAGGGGCATTCTTAGGGTGGAACATCTACTCCATGATACGGATCCGAGATGGCTTACGGGTCATGAATTGATAGACAAATTTGGGTTGAGACCTTTCCAAAGTATCCAATATGCTCAGGTCCAGCATTTCTTTGGGAATGCGCTAAGGGAGGTGGATCGAGAGGTGATCGCAAACGAAATGGATAAAGCAATTCTTCAACATACTGGAATGCTGTCTGTATCACATATCTACTGCAAAATTAGGGATAGCTTGATTGTTACTCCGCCAGAACAATTTTTTATAAAATGGGAAGAACTATTAGGAGACGGGGACCTCAGGGACAAAATTTTGATAGGATGGGGTTCAGTTCGGAAACGTGTGATGAGGGAGGTGTGGAGGGATACTCAGTTTCGCATAATGCACAGGGCAATCTTCGGTTTTACTATACCGCCGAGCGCTGCTATGCCGGACCGCCTGATGGCCTGTCCTAAATGTCATATTAAAAAAACAGATCTGTTCCACGGTTTATGGCAGTGCTCGGCAATTCAGCCCTTGTGGTCTCAGGTCCGTGACATGATGCATACACTGTGGGGATTGAATTTGCCAATGTCACATGTCCTTTTCCTTTTCCACTATTGGGAGGAGGAGACGGATGGTGGCAGAGCGGAAGGGAGACACCTGCCTCAACTATTTCACCTGATCTGTTTGGTAGTTAAACGATTACTGCTACAACAATGGTTGGTATCAACAATACCAACTATGCAAAATGTAGTGAACCAACTAAAGCAATGTTTACACATAGAACGATTAGATACGGAACGTATGAAGACCAAACACACTAAAAGATTTTTCATAAAATGGAAGGCATTTATGATACGGCATTTATCTTAATCGGAACTTAAACAGGAGGTGTCTCCCTTCACGCTCACCAAATGGTACTTGTTGGAAGTCTTAAAGGGTACGCTGGGTCGTCTGCATTTGCGGGACAGCTGAATTTCTTACCAAACGAAACTAGGATTTTCTCTTCCCGAGAAGGTGGGAGGGGTTTGCCCCCCTTTTCCTTACTACTGCTTCATGTATTTTTTTTTTATTTTTTTTATACAAACTAATGTGCAATTTCTTTATTTGTTATATTACACTTTGTGGTAATACTGTTTAATATGTTTGAGCCTGCGTGCTCTTATTTGTTGTATGGTTTTGTATAACTAGAAGAAAATAAAAAAATTTTATTAAAAAAAAATTAAAAAAAATGGTTACAATTAAAAAGTATACATATTTGGTATTGCCGCATTTGTAATGGCTCACACAGTAAAGTTAAAAGAAAAATTTTTGTTTGTTTTTTTATGCCACACAGTGAATGACGTAAAAAAAAAAGAAAATCAATGGTGGAACAGCTGTTCCCATTAACCCCTCCTAAAATTTTTTAGCAAAGTTGAGCAATGAGATATGAGTAGCCCAAAATGGTCAAATATAACTCGTCCCCCAAAAAACAATTACAAAGAAAAATACAAAAAATTATGTCTTTCAATTTGTGGTGATGAAAGAACATTTTTTTCTTCAATGAAAACTGTTTTCATCATGCAAAAGTATCAAATCATGTAAAAAAAATATATACATACAGATGTAGCCATTTCTATCTTGACTTTTAACGCATTAAATACACAGTGGAAATTTCCCTTATCTTGACTTTTTTCAATGGCTTTTGTTGAGTCAGGTTAAAGATGTCTACATCCGTAGTATAACTAGTATCAAAATGTAACAACCTTTTGAATAAAGTTACATCTTTATTTATACTGTACGATGAACAGCGTGAAAAAACAAAAAAAAAAAAAACAATGGTGGAATTGCACCCCCTATTTTTGTTTATTTTTTATAAAAGTTAATGCATGGATTATAGGTACCCCAAAATAGTACCATTAAAAAATATAACTCGTCCCACAAAAACAACCTTTCTACATTGATGGAAAAATAAAAAAGTTATGGCTCTCAGGATGTGGCAGTGAAAAAACAAAAAAAAAAAACTGTAATGTGTTGAAGCGTCCTTAAAGGGTTAAGGGGTTAATAAAGACTACATGTATAAATTGGATTTATCTTGTGGCTCATGAAAATGTTGCATGTAGAGAAGACTTTCTGAAGATATAACCAGCTCAAACTCAAACTCTGTATTTTTGGAAAACTTTTGGATTTGGGGGTTGTGGAAGAGATATGAATAGTGTCACGATCACAGGGTATGTGGACCCACTAGGCCGCGGAGAGGCAGCTGGCCTAGTCACAGTCTATGCAAAAGTCTATAGCAGTTCGTAACACACGGGTACCTCAACTAGTCCAGGCAGGGGCTGTGGCATCAGCACGGATGGAGGTAGGTGCAACAGGTTGCGCCAGACGTGGCGGACAGTACAAGACATGGCAGACGACACTGGACATGGCAGAAGATACTGGACATGGCAGAAGACACTGGACGTGGCAAACGACAGCAGGTACAGTAGGACACGACTCCAACACTAAAAGGCTCAGAAACGAGAGCACAGCATGGGATACAGGATATGGGTAACAGTGCATGGGTAACAACTGGAACGGGAAAACACTAAGGGACCATTTGCAAGACAGACTTGGGATGCACTAACAATGCTCAGGCGAGGATCAGAAGGGTAGGGCCCTTCTTATAGTCCAGGAATCATGTGTAGTTGATGATGATGGTTGTTTCACATGTGCGAGCCAGCGCTCACTGATCCATCGCTGCGGGCATCGGGAGGTGAGTTAACACGACGGCCTGCGGCCATGCACGCTACAGTATCCCCCCTCTTACACCCCGTCTTCTTGGGACCCTGTCCAGGTCAGCCGTCTCAAATGACCTGGACAGGGCATTGGCCCTCACATTCTTGTCAGCGGGACGGTAGTGGAGCACGAATTGGAAATGGGTTAAGAACAGCGACCACCTGGCTTGACAGGGATTTAGTGGTCGAGCGGACTGGAGATAGGTGAGTTGCTTGTGGTCGGTGTAGACCAAGATGGGGTGAGCTGCACCCTCTAGAAGATGTCTCCACTCCTCCAGAGCCAATTTGATGGCCAGTAGCTCCCGATCCCCAATAGAGTAAGTGTGCTCTGCAGAAGAAAAAAGTCTTGAGTAGTAGCCACATACCACTACCTTTCCTTTGGAGCTCTTCTGGAAGAGAAGTGCACCTGCACCAACAGAGGAAGCGTCCACCTCCAATGAAAACTGCCGAGATACCTCTGGATGATGGAGGATCGAGGCTGAAGTGAAGGCTTTCTTGAGGCTAATGAATGCGGACTCTGCCACTGGAGTCCACACCTTGGCGTTCACACCCTTCTTGGTAAGGGTAGAGATGGGAGCCGTCAGAGATAAGAAGTTTGGAATAAACTGCTAGTAGAAATTGGCGAATCCCAGGAAACGCTGCATGGCCCTCAGGCCTTGAGAACGTGGCCATTCCAGGGTAGACATTAGTTTCTCAGGATCCATCTTAAGACCTTGATCCGAGATGATGTAGCCCAAAAAGGGCAAAGACTTATTTTCAAAGACGCACTTCTCCAACTTGGCATATAAGCGATTCTCCCTTAGTCGCAGTAGAACCTGACGGACATGCCTCCGATGGGTTATTAGATCTGGGGAGAAAATCAAAATATCATCGAGATAGACTAAAACATAGATATAGAGGAAATCTCAGAAGACATCATTGACGAATTCCTGAAAGACTGCTGGAGCGTTACACAGTCCGAAGGGTATCACCAGGTATTCGTAGTGCCCATCTCGGGTATTGAACGCCATCTTCCACTTGTTCCCTTGACGGATTCGAATCAAATTATAAGCCCCACGCAAGTTTAATTTTGAAAAAATTCTGGCTCCTCGTATACGGTCAAACAGCTCGGATATACAGTGAAGGAAATAAGTATTTGATCCCTTGCTGATTTTGTAAGTTTGCCCACTGTCAAAGACATGAACAGTCTAGAATTTTTAGGCTAGGTTAATTTTACCAGTGAGAGATAGATTATATTTAAAAAAAAAAAGAAAATCACATAGTCAAAATTATATATATTTATTTGCATTGTGCACAGAGAAATAAGTATTTGATCCCCTACCAACCATTAAGAGTTCAGCCTCCTCCAGACCAGTTACATGCTCCAAATCAACTTGGTGCCTGCATTAAAGACAGCTGTCTTAAATGGTCACCTGTATAAAAGACTCCTGTCCACAGACTCAATGAATCAGTCTGACTCTAACCTCTACAACATGGGCAAGACCAAAGAGCTTTCTAAGGATGTCAGGGATAAGATCATAGACCTGCACAAGGCTGGAATGGGCTACAAAACCATAAGTAAGACGCTGGGTGAGAAGGAGACAACTGTTGGTGCAATAGTAAAAAAATGGAAGACATACAAAATGACTGTCAATCGACATCGATCTGGGGCTCCATGCAAAATCTCACCTCGTGGTGTATCCTTGATCCTGAGGAAGGTGAGAGCTCAGCCGAAAACTACACGAGGGGAACTTGTTAATGATCTCAAGGCAGCTGGGACCACAGTCACCAAGAAAACCATTGGTAACACATTACGCTGTAATGGATTAAAATCCTGCAGTGCCCGCAAGGTCCCCCTGCTCAAGAAGGCACATGTACAGGCCCGTCTGAAGTTTGCAAATGAACATCTGGATGATTCTGAGAGTGATTGGGAGAAGGTGCTGTGGTCAGATGAGACTAAAATTTAGCTCTTTGGCATTAACTCAACTCGCCGTGTTTGGAGGAAGAGAAATGCTGCCTATGACCCAAAGAACACCGTCCCCACTGTCAAGCATGGAGGTGGAAACATTATGTTTTGGGGGTGTTTCTCTGCTAAGGGCACAGGACTACTTCACCGCATCAATGGGAGAATGGATGGAGCCATGTACCGTCAAATCCTGAGTGACAACCTCCTTCCCTCAACCAGGACATTACAAATGGCTCGTGGCTGGGTCTTCCAGCACGACAATGACCCGAAACATACAGCCAAGGCAACAAAGGAGTGGCTCAAAAAGAAGCACATTAAGGTCATGGAGTGGCCTAGCCAGTCTCCAGACCTTAATCACATCGAAAACTTATGGAGGGAGCTGAAGATCCGAGTTGCCAAGCGACAGCCTTGAAATCTTAATGATTTACAGATGATCTGCACAATGTAAATAAATATATATAATTTTGACTATGTGATTTTCTTTTTTTTTTTAAATATAATCTATCTCTCACTGGTAAAATTAACCTAGCCTAAAAATTCTAGACTGTTCATGTCTTTGACAGTGGGCAAACCTACAAAATCAGCAAGGGATCAAATACTTATTTCCTTCACTGTAAGTGGCAACGGGTATTTGTTCTTGACCGTAATCTAGTTGAGACCACGGTAGTCAATGCAGGGTCAAAGAGATCCGTCTCTCTTCTTAACGAAGAAGAACCTGGCCCCGCCCGGGGAGGAAGATTTTTGTATAAAACTCCTCTCCAAATTCTCCTTGATATAGGCTGACATGAATGAAGTCTCTGGCAAGGAGAGAGAGGATATACCAATCCATGGGGAAGAGAAGCATTTGTAACCAGTTCAATGGGAAAGTCATAATTCCGATGTGGAGGCAACATCTCAGCCTCTCGCTTGCTGAAGACATCCACAAAACTGGCATACTGAGATGGTAGATCGGAGAGTGACTGAGGCAGAGGGGGCATAACAGGACGAACTTGTGACAGGCAATGGCTATGGCATCTGGGACTCCATTGAAGAATTTCTCCGGAACTCGAGTCAAGATACGGGGCGTGTAGGCGAAGCCACGGCATGCCCAGCAGGATTGGATTGATAGCCTTAGGTAGTACAAGGAAGGCGATCTGCTACGAGTGAAGAGCTCCAACTCGTAGTGTCAATGTCTCCTTGATGAATACAATCGGATCGGGCAATGGTAGACCTTTCACAGAGGCAACAGCCAGGGGTCTCTCCAGAATATCTGTGGGTAGATGTAAACGATCCACTAGATCCTGTGGGATGAAATTAGCAGCTGCTCCGGAGTCAAGATAGGCAGAGGAGGGATGTGAGGTCTCTCCAGAGATGATGGCCACAGGAATCGATAATTTGGAAGAGGTTTTAACGTTTGGAGACGTCCCACCTAGAGTTGCCTCTCCAACCAATCCTACGTATTGAAGTCTCCCAGTTTCTGTGGGCATTGGCGCAATACATACATTGTCCAGAGGAGCGTCTGCGCTGCTTCTCTTTTTCAGACAACCGGGCTTGGTCTACCTGCATGAGTTCTTCAGGTAGCGCACTAGGGTAAGGCAATAGTGGTCTCTGGACAGAGGGTGCTGGTCTGTGACACCGGCTCTCCTGTCGTACCTCTTGAGTGTGCTCTCGGATTCTCATGTCAACCCGAGTGGGTAGAAGGAAGGTCGCGGGCCGCCAGTTCGTCCGTGATGTGAGAGGACAGCCCCTGCCAGAATATTGCCACCAGTGCCTCATTGTTCCATGCCAGCTCTGCTGCCAGGGTACGGAAGGAGATAGCATACTCTCCTACTGTGGAACCTTCTTGCTTGAGGTTCAGCAGAGTGGCTTCGGTAGAGGATGTTCAGCCCGGCTCCTCGATTATGGCACGAAAGGACTGCAGGAACAAGGCTAGGTCCGAGGATACAGATCCTTGTTGTTCCAAGATTGGGTTCGCCCATGCAACGGCCTTGCCAGCGAGGAGGGAGATGATAAACGCTACTTTGGCCTCCTCGAAGGGGAAGAGATGAACCCCTAGCCTAAAATGGTTAATAAATCCTCTGCAGGCTCTGGGATCACCGTCATAGCGAGGAGGAAGAGGCAGAGCAACTGTGGATCCGGAACAAACAGGGGGAGCAACGGGCAGTGGCACAGCAACAGCCTCAGGAGGAGGAAACGGAGGTGGAATAGTGAGTTGATCCAGATGGACCATGATAGTATTTACCACCTCAAGGAGTTGATCCTGACGTGTGCGTAGGTCATGCATCTCCAAGTGTATCTTATGGATCTGCAGTCTTGGGCTGGCCAGCGGGTTCCATTGCCTGAGCGTACTGTCACGATTACAGGGTATGTGGATCCACTAGGCCGCTCCGCCGCAGCGAAGTGGCAGCTGGCCTAGTCACAGTCTATACAAAAGTCTATAGCAGTTCATAACACACGGGTACCTCAACTAGTCCAGACAGTGGCTGTGGCTTCAGCACGGATGGAGGTAGATGCAGCAGGTTGCGCCAGACGTGGCGGACAGTACAAGACATGGTAGACGACACTGGACGTGGCAGAAGACAATGGACGTGGCAGAAGACACTCGACGTGGCAAACGACAGCAGGTGCAGTAGGACACGACTCCAACACTAAGAGGCTCATAAATGAGAACACAGCATGGGATACAGGATACGGGTAACAGGGCATGGGTAACAGCTGGAATGGGAAAACACTAAGCGACCATTTGCAAGACAGACTTGGGATACACTAACAATGCTCAGGCAAGGATCAGAAGGGCAGGGCCCTTCTTATAGTACAGGAATCATGTGTGGTTGATGATGATTGTTTCACATGTGCGAGCCAGCGCTCACTGATCCATGGCTGCGGGCGTCGGGAGGTGAGTAAACCCGACGGCCCGCGGCCATGTACGCTACAAATAGTTTGTTATCTAAAACAAGTTCCAAGCCTGGATTATTTCTCCTGACAGTGGCTCTAATTTTCTTTGACCACAATGTGAGCTATGGATTATGTACAGGGCAAAACCTTTAAAAAAATATATTTTTAAAAACCCAATTTTATTTTCCAACCATTTATACTTCATTTTAATATTCCACCAATCGGCCCAGATCTCATCCAGTTATGTTGTTAGTTACATTCTTTCCGGCAGCATTCCTAGGAATAGCTGATTTATGTCAATGAAATTAATTCAGGAGGAAAGTACTCAGCTCATATTTTTGCAAGGCAATTAGCAGGCTGCAGTCTATGTGAGAACACCCAACATCCCATGTTAAACATTCTACTAAATCGTCTTCAACTCTTTTTCAAGCCGATGAAGAAAAAGAACCTAGAGGTATAAATTCTGATGTATCTCACAATCGGAGATATTTTGAGACGAGTTATAATTAATTCATGTTCACTATATTTTTAACCTTTCTGTCTTGTGAATACGGGACTGGAATTACTAAATTCTTTTTTTTTTTCTACAGATAATAGAAAACTAAATCAATTCTACTGTGAATTCTAAATGAATACTACTGTGGTTTTTTTTCTTCTCACATTGGAAAAACCAAAAAATTGAAGTGGATCTGTCATCAGACTATGCTGCCCTATTTAAGGACAGCATAGTATAGGGATCGGTTAGCTCTCCCATTAGCCCAAAAGACACCAAAAATTATTCTGCCCTTTGGCTAATAGGAGTGATCAAAGAAGACACCGGACTCATAGATAGTCCATTTTATTCATGAGGTCAGGGCTCCTCCCGCCTCTCCCCGACCCTCACCCTTCAACAGTGATTAACTGGCTACTGTTCAGGGAGATGCGGGGAAAATGCAGAATCTGGGATTACCTTCTTATCTAATATTCTAGAGCAATATATATATTTCTGCCATGAATAAGAACACTGTTGGTGCTCGAAACGCGTAGGCTCGGGCATATTTCTGCCATGAATAAGAGCACTGTTGGTGTTCAAAACGCGTAGGCTCGGGCATCCGCCCGCATTACAACCACCTTGACACTGTGTCTCTTTTCTATTTTAAAGCAATTTTTGTACTAATGAAAGTGGGAACAGAGTATCCCTTTTACCGAAGGAGAGGAAAGTGTTGTTCCAGCGCTGCATGGAGTATTTAAAATGGAAGAAAGTTTCCAAGTTTAATGGCGTTCAATTAAAAAATATAATCCAGAGGTATAGTCCTGATGTGAGGGTAAGCGGGCGGTAATGTCCTCAGAGCCTACGCGTTTCGGATGCTACTGCATCCTTAGTCTTGGCTGTAATGTCTATTTTGAAAAGCGCGCGTTGTCTCTTATTTATCCTCGTCTCTATGGTACAGCTGATTGCTGAGTGCGTTCCACTGTTGTTATCCCTTTGGAACGCAAGCCGGAAGTGAGAATGGTTGCTGCCCATTCTGTTAGCGTTTTCACTTGCGTACTGTAAGATTGGTAGCTACGTTAGTATCATGGTTGAAAGTATTAGGTTATGTAAGTTCGACCCAACATAAGTATATTATATATTTCAGATGATGTTTTGTCGTGTGGATTGGAGACTAGAAGACGGAAGGTCCCGTCACTTTGCCTCTTCCCTGTAGCTCAGATATCTATCTGACAGACAGTGGTACATATGACATTGGTGAGTATTATGTGTATTTATTTAGAAAATATGGTAAAACATTTTCTTAGACATAGTTAATATGCATTGTCATGTAGATGTCAATATTTTGTACGTTGATTATTAGAGTATTGTTTTATAATGTCTGTGAGTAGTACGATATTGTTTATTACTGTACGTGGACAGTATTGATGTGTAGTGTTAGACGTATTATTAAAGGGATATTATCACTGTTCTCCTTTAGATTGAAAAAGGACAGAGACGGGCGCATGCTTTTTGTAATGAGGATATAACGTGGGAAGAAAGTGGGGGTAGGACAACAACTGGAGCAAAAATCATGTGTGATAAAACATAATTAGTGAATGTGACTGACGGAAAAGTGGTTTAAAAAATATAAACAGAGATGTACATGGCAAAAAGCACATGTTATGCATGTACAGACTGTGAATATTCTGGTGAAATATATTTCACAGTCTGTACATGCATAACATGTGCTTTTTGCCATGTACATCTCTGTTTATATTTTTTAAACCACTTTTCCGTCAGTCACATTCACTAATTATGTTTTATCACACATGATTTTTGCTCCAGTTGTTGTCCTACCCCCACTTTCTTCCCACGTTATATCCTCATTACAAAAAGCATGCGCCCGTCTCTGTCCTTTTTCAATCTAAAGGAGAACAGTGATAATATCCCTTTAATAATACGTCTAACACTACACATCAATACTGTCCACGTACAGTAATAAACAATATCGTACTACTCACAGACATTATAAAACAATACTCTAATAATCAACGTACAAAATATTGACATCTACATGACAATGCATATTAACTATGTCTAAGAAAATGTTTTACCATATTTTCTAAATAAATACACATAATACTCACCAATGTCATATGTACCACTGTCTGTCAGATAGATATCTGAGCTACAGGGAAGAGGCAAAGTGACGGGACCTTCCGTCTTCTAGTCTCCAATCCACACGACAAAACATCATCTGAAATATATAATATACTTATGTTGGGTCGAACTTACATAACCTAATACTTTCAACCATGATACTAACGTAGCTACCAATCTTACAGTACGCAAGTGAAAACGCTAACAGAATGGGCAGCAACCATTCTCACTTCCGGCTTGCGTTCCAAAGGGATAACAACAGTGGAACGCACTCAGCAATCAGCTGTACCATAGAGACGAGGATAAATAAGAGACAACGCGCGCTTTTCAAAATAGACATTACAGCCAAGACTAAGGATGCAGTAGCATCCGAAACGCGTAGGCTCTGAGGACATTACCGCCCGCTTACCCTCACATCAGGACTATACCTCTGGATTATATTTTTTAATTGAACGCCATTAAACTTGGAAACTTTCTTCCATTTTAAATACTCCATGCAGCGCTGGAACAACACTTTCCTCTCCTTCCGTGCTTCAGAACGTGTGCCGACACGAGATTCCGGGCGCTGCTGAGACACACTCTGTAGTGTCAGGTGAGCTGGAGGATTCCTCCCCCCTCTTCTATCCCTTTTACCCTTAAACAGCGCTGGATCATTTCTCCTTTTGCTTCTACATTACTCACCTCGGGCCGTTGCGGGGATCCAAGCGATGTTCGTGCTTGAGACACAGGATTGGTGAGCTGGAGGTTTCCTCCTTTCTCTTTTTTTTCTCCTAATATTCTAGACATATATTGAAATTTTTTTTTTTTCCAAAATGCAACAATTTACCACCACAGATGTAACAATGTAAGTTTTTCTTCACATGTCTCCAACATAGATAGAACGTTATCGAATGCATGCAATGAATTTTAACTGGTACCGACTCATCTGTACTTTCTTAAGAGACTCTACATGATCCACACATCTTGATATTCTATTCCAGGGGTCGTCAACCCTTTTTGTATGGCTTGTCATGCAACGTGTAAGTCATATAAGGCTCGGGCTAGACATAGACTTTTATTGTAGTGAGCAATAAATCAGTGTCCATAGGAATACATTAGACCATGGCTATTAATCTCACTACAAAAAAATTGCTGTGATATCGCTATGATAGATCACTGTCCATTCTAATGCATTGAGTAGCTTTAAAATCTCTTCAAAATTGCTCCAGGTAATTTGCTAGCAATTTTTTGGAGATAAAAAACTGTCAACCCTGTGGGGTTTTCACGTGCAATGGTGTCGAGAGTAAACAGAGAATTGTGGGATCGAGGAAAAACATCCGGTGAAATGGGATCCTGTGGATGTCGATGTGAAGAATCGTTCTGAGGAACACGATGTGCGCAGCGAAGCAAAGTGTAGCCAAATACAACGCTGACGCTCCAACTAATGTGTCCAATAGCACAACACATCGTTCCTTAGCATGGATGGACCAATAACGGCAGAAGACCAGTTCCAGTGTCATTATTGTCTAAGAGAAACTGAAAGGCAAAGCTCCAGTGGGCAATAATTGGATCACTGAGCAGTGGAAAAACATCGCCTGGACATCCAATATTGGTTCCCATATTTGTTCAGAAATTTATCATAAACCAATCTCGGGAAATACTATCCTACATGCCACAAGCTGTCACCCGAGACACACAATTACTGCAATACCGGTAGGCGAGTTAACACGCGCCAAAAGAAATTGCAGTACAGAGATAGGGTATCTCAAGGAAGAATCTGAGACATGTCACAGTCTGGAAGCACGGGGTTATAAGAAGTGGACATTAGAAAGAGCCAAGAAAATAGTCAGTACTAAAACAAGAGATTCTCTTTTGTCCATTGAAAAGAACAAGAAAACTATCAAGCCAGATTTACTGAATTCCAATAACCCCCACCCTGGTATTACAATTCAGTAACCAGTTCAACACAATCAAAAATATGGTTCTTAAATACATCCCTCTTCTGTACGAAGATTCAAAATTGGAACAGGTTCTGCAAAATGGCTGTAGAGTAGTATCTCGAAGGGCAACCACCCTTGGCAATATGCTGTCCCCCTCATTTTTAACATCCAAAAATTCCAAGCCGACCTGTTTAACCCACAGGGGCTATTTTAAATGTGGAACACAACCTTGCAAAACATGCAATGTCTCTAAAGTTACCAAACAATTTTCCAATTCTACAGAGAATATGAATTTTCCAATCAAATCCTAAATTAATTGTAATAGCAACCACGTGGTTTACATCATTGAATGCACTACATGCAACTTAAAATATGTGGGATGCACCACGAGAAAATTCAAAGTACGAATTCTGGAGCACTTGGGCTACATAAGAAATCCTAATATCACTAACATCTCCAATGCAGCCAGACACTTTATATCCTGTCACAACAGGGGTATAAATTATTTTTGCACATATGCAATGGAAAAAACTAGGGGAACAATTAGAGGGAGAGATCTCAAACACCTTCTCTTAACCCAAGAAGCTTTCTGGATTTACAACTTACAAACCCGCTTTCCTTTAGGTCTTAATCTTAAAAAGGAATTGATGTTCCATTATTAAACACAGCATACTACAACAGAGTCTTGCATAGTTTTAACAAACCCTTAAATCACAAGCATCTGAACTATAATGTTTACACATTAAGTTAGAAAAAATACTATACTTTTCCTCATAATTATTCACATCAATAACATCCAGGAATATGTAAAAAATAAGTCAGACAGATTTTATATACCTTTCTCCTAAGGCCTCATGCACACTTCCGTTTTTTCCTTCAGGGTGCTATCCATTTTTGTCACTGATAGCACCCTGAACCCATTCATTTCAATGGGGCCATGCACACCTCAGTTTTTTTGACGGTCCGTTGCTCCTTTCCGTTCCAAAGTAGAGCATGTCCTACTTTCGTCCGGGATTCCGTGACCGTGAGGCCCATGCAAGTCAATGGGGCCGTCAAAAAAACTGAAGGCACACGGAAGGCATCCGTGTGCCGTCCGTGTGTGACGGAGCCGTTGCCTAGCAACCGCCGGGCGGGCAGAAAAACATGACAAAAATATTACACTAATCGGCAGCCACTTGTCTCTATCAATCACTGATAGAGAAAAGAGGCTGCTGATTAAAAATAAAATAAAAAGCCTTTCATACGTACCCGGTCGTTGTCTTGGTGACGAGTCCCTCTTTTTCCTCCAGTCCGACCTTCTTTTGTGACGCAGCAGCCTGTGATTGGTTGCCGAGGCCGCGGCAGCCTGTGATTGGCTGCCGAGGCCGCGGCAGCCTGTGATTGGCTGCCGAGGCGACATGGATTGAACGTCATCGCTGGAGGCCGGACAGGAGGAATGTAAGTATGAATTTTTTTTTTTTTATTACATTATTTCCGTGCGCCGAGCATGGTGCTGTCACCCTGGACAGTACAATGCTCGGCGCACGGAAACGGAAACACGGAGTGCACACTGAAACCACAAGGCCGCTAAAACGGGTTCACGGACCCGTCAAAAGCGGCCGTGAAAAAGGTGTCGGAAGTGTGCATGAGGCCTTAATTATTTACATTAATAATTAATCGGTATATCTGTCCTATTTACAGCAGTAAAAGTATTGAACATCAAATACTTTCTTGTCTCAACATCTACTAAACAATTGAAAGGGAATTTGTAGTTATCTGATAAATTAACATACTACTACATATTATTACTAACTTAACAAGTTCAAGCCCCTCTGGGGTATCTAAAAATAAATTCGGAAACATATCCATTTCATTAAGGAGACTTACTCGTGCATATCAGTATATTTGCTTATATACACGTGCACACGAGTATTTTTTAGACCTACTCTATATTGTCAAACTATCGCAGGCATTCAGCGCAATGGGAAATCAAAGAAAAAATAGAGTTCAACTCACTGTTCATACACAGCGTTTCCCAGTCTGTTTTATAAGGTATCCTCTTCAGGTTCCATCTGTGCCCTTCTTTTTTCCCGGGTGGTGTTCTTTAATAGAAGTGTTGGTAATGGTAACATATAATAAATATATACAACAAGGAATAAATCAAAATATAAATACACCAAATTGCAACCATTTACCGCATATCGGCAGTCGGCTTTGTAACGAAGTACATCTATATATACAAACACACCTTTTTCTTTCTCTACATGCAATATCATAACCAAAAGCATTACATTTTTGAAGATATACTGTTTAAATTTGATGTTTTTCTGCTAGATAATATTGATCTTTCCTGTCTTTTGAACCTTGCAGCAAGTAGGGAGACACAAATGTAAAATAGTGTTATTTATGTAGCACTATCCGCAGTTTGACTATTCAAACAGAGTATATTCATGTTTATGAAATGAACAAAATATATATTTTTTGTTCAGTTTTGAGAATTTCTGGTTTTGCGTATTTCCCGTCATATCGGAAAGTAGTTTCTTTCCGTTTTTAAATCATATATCAATGCATTTCTTTTTCTAACGTTATATAGTTACAAATTCATGCTGTACCTGTCTAAATTCGTTTCAGATATATTCAGATCTGGATTATTAGATCATGATTTGCATTTTTTACTATAAGTGTTTGATGCATATCGTGAATGTTTTGTGTGTATATGTCTCCTTTTGCTATGTTCCTGCCCCGCTGAGTGATTATTATATTATACAGCACTTGGCATTGATCGAAAATTTAACAGCCATCATATAAACTGAGGCCCAACAGGTACTGTTTAAAGATCATAACGTATTTATCACTTCTTATATCCCCAAAACAAACTATTAAATCATTATGAATTTGTGTCAATTCAATATATAGGGAAATTCGTTTGCAAAATATAGTGTGGGTACTTTTCGTTCACGTTTACTCCACTATACAAACACTCCTGCTGTAGAGTTACTTACCAATCAATGCTGGCCAATCACCACCAGTTTGCAATCACCAGCAATGCATATAAAGCAGACATAGCACAAGGGGCATTCACATTCTTCTGCCATGACTAAGAGCACCGTGTGTGCTTGAAACGCGTAGGCTCAGGCTATCAGCCCGCTACTACATCCACCTTGAGACTGCGTCTCCCTTTGTTTTTTTTAATCGTATCTCCAATAAAATTGGGAATAATACTTCCTTTTTAAATTTGACACTGCGCTGGACCATCCTCTCTTTTTTCTTGCTGTCCCACATATAGCTCCCCCCTGCAGATAATGCCACTCACACTTTAAGCGGAAATAAAAAAACTTTACATACTCACCTTGCCCCTGTTCCCAAGCCATCCTGTGTCAATGCAGGCCTGCTCTCTTCTGAGCAGGTCTGTTGTGGCTGGACGACGGCTCTGATTGGCAGGGCAGAATGACTTGCCCCGCCAATCAGCTCCTTTCAACAATGGAAGCGGTGCGATGACATCATTGTGCCGCTAGCATCGTTGAAAGGCGCTGATTGGCGGGGCATGTTATTCTGCGCTGCCAATCAGCGTCATTGTAAGGCAGGTACAATTAGTGCAGGAGGGGGTGGCCGCGGCTGGTTTCAGTGGCGCCGCCGCCCCCTCTGGGAGGCAGCAGGCAGCAGGCACTAATTGTTTGGGCGGCCAGCAGGCGGCCCACTGTTCACCGGCCCATCTGGCATTTGCCAGAACTTCCAGATGGCCAGTCTGGCCCTGCCTGAGAAAGAACTGCAACTATTGCATATCGGTATCAATCTGGAACCCCCAGTCTGGAACTCCTTGTGACGATGGGATGTATGTAACTTGTTTTGAGATCCTAGCCCATTTTTTTTCCAAAATAAAGGTAGAAATGGCATTTTGTAATTTAGCAAAAACTGGTGTCGGAATAAGACAAGGAATAGTAAAAGAAAATAATATAATATCTTTGCCAAAGTTAACATACAGATCAGATTTATCCTACATATCCAAGATATTCCCGCAATATTCAGATCATACAGTTGACCTTTAATATTTTGAGCTGAAGAAGAAAATTCAATACCGACTACTGAAGTAGGGTCCAAGAGTTTTTGTATTTTGGGTTGTCGAGGCACGGAAAACTGATGACCTATCCACAGGATTTCTAACAAGCATTTACATTTATAAGGAACATCTCGCTGTCAGGTCCGGGGCTGTCTTCATATAGCTTCTAATATATGGCAATCATTTAGATGATGTCGGTAAATCATCTGTTTAACGAGGCCTCCCTTCTTGTATAGTGCCAGGTTCAGCTTTGATTGTGGCGCTAAGGGATCAGAGTTTTCATGGATGAAGAAAGAAAATATTCACTTTCAAAATGGAGAGGGATAGAAGACCCCTGAAATACAGGCTAGATAAATAATTTCTTGCTGCCCTACGTCTAATATAATCTTCTCCCATCAGATAGGGCTGAGGTTCCTGGCTTTTAGCACAAGATACATTTTTAGAGATCCATTAATCTCCTAGTGTCCAATGTGGCACATAAGCTAAACTGTTGAGGATCTCTGCTCTAGATTATCCAGACCTTATATTTCCAGAAATATAATCGCACGGAAATATTTTTTTCTCCAAAAACATATTTTTTTTGTTTCTTTTTTAAGTTTATCTTAAAGTCAAGGTCAATTTTGTCTTTCTTTAAAACATTGATGGTTAATCCTTTAAAAATCGATCCAAATCAATATTTAATACATTAAAGGTATTCTTTTACTTCCCACCATATCGCTAGGATATCCCATCACTTATTGACCGGTGGCGGTCCAACCACAGTGATAGTTACCAATTGTGGCTTCACAAGCTTTTCCTGCACATCGGCACTCTTGTTCCCCCTGCAACACTGCCCCGTTCCCTTCCATGGAGCTGTATTGCAATTCACAGCAAGTAGTCGGGAATGCTCCTGTCCAAAAATAAAAGCCAAAGGGACCTTAGTCCCTTTATTTACAGGATGAATGAAGGTCCCGAAGGTCAGACTCCCATTAATCATAATCTTATGGCATATCCTAGCAATATAACATTCTAAGATGTGAATAGCCCTTTAGGACCTTGTTTGATCCGGAATGTTTGAGCACTCATGGCTGTAAATACAGTATATCACAGGCAGACATAACCTTTATAAATAATCAGATGCCACATTAATTAATGTGATTACTGTAGCATGAAGCACCCAACACATGTACCGATGACTGGATCATTAATTCTAACAGAAAAGTTACCATATTAAAAAATGACTTAAGAGTTAAGTTTTGAGCTTTATTAATAGGGGGCACTGAAATAAATGCTGTGTTAGTTGATTTTTCTCATTATATCTATACTTCATGGGTGATGAAGTAGTGGAGTTGGACTCAAGCTTTGAATATATTATCGACTAATAAATCTTAACACTTACTGCAGTTACTTTCTGCAAATTACTTTGTGAGCAGAGTATATACTTGATTATACAATAAGTAACCACTTAACATTGGTGTGGCAGAATTATTCTCTTATTTGGTTTATTTGAGTAATGAGGCTGTAGGTCTGAAGATCAGGACGGCTGAGGACGGCTGAGGTCTTGTGCAGAAAATTGGCACAAAAAGAAAATAAATCAATCAAATGGAAATATCACATCAATACACAGAGAGGTATCTGGGACAAGAGGGTATAAAACGTCCTTAAAAAAAAAGACGCGTGTCCAAAAAAAACCAAAAAAAAACATTGTGACAAAAATAAAGTCATTTCTGGCCAATTCCTTGAATATTTTTTTCTAAAACTCTAAGGCCTCATGCACACGACCGTGTTTTTGCGTCCGCAATTCCCCCGCAAATCCACGGGAGAATTGCGGACCCATTCTTTTCTATGGGGCCGTGCACACGACCGTAGTTTTTGCGGTCCGTGCACGGCCCGGGAACCCGGACCGCAGAAAGTACGGACATGTCCTATTATGGTCCGGAGTTGCGGTCCGGGCTCATTGAAAACAATGGCCCGGCCATGTGCATGTGCGGGCGGCTTGCGGCTGACAGTCCGCTGACAGTCCGCAGCCGGCCGACACGAAAATCACGGGCGTGCACACGGCTACGGTCGGGCTACGGTCGTGTGCATGAGGCCTAAATGTACGACTCTCACCGGAGAAGTGGATCCTTGTACCTCAATTGGTTTGGCGATGGCTAAACTGAGATGAGGAGCCTAAGGATTCCACCCAGTCATCACCCTAGAATCAACACAAAGAGATTTGTTCTTTCCCGGTCATATTCTCAGGTTGCGGTCCCCAAAGTAGTCACCAATTAGTGGAAGGTGTATTGCAAGACGTCTGAAGAAGTCAGGTATGAAACCACAGGTCAAACCGAAGGAGCGATAAAACCAGAGGAGAAGACAGAGGCGTACCCAGGAGACAAGTCAGAGGTCAAATACCATGTAGTTGGGTCACTGGTACCAGGCGACAGAATTAGAGGGAACAAGATGAAGGTGTAAATCCAAGAACGAAAGAGAGGTTAGCAAGGAGGGTCAAAGAAACAGCAACACAGGCTAGAGGAGGCAAGTGTACCAAGTTCACACGCAATGGTCTAGAGCTGGGTTCCTCCTCTTATCTGGAAGCAAAGACCGAGTTTAGTGATCAGTGCTGGATCGGAGAGAGGTGAGTAACGTGTCAAAAAAACTTGTACAATTTAGATTCTGAATAATGATAAAAGTCTGTCGAAAAAGTCTGTTAAATGCAGAAGTAAGGCCTAGAAATGGTAAATATAATCAATGACTCCAGTCAGGGAGTAAATAAAAGAAAGGGGGACCCATAGAACACAAAAATCAAACGGGGACCTACTCCTGGTGCTGCTTGTGCCATCTGACCTCTCAGGAAAGAGACTTGTTAGCCCTCTTCCCTTCTCGTTCCTTGTAAGTGAATTAAAGTCTTGAGACCCTTGGGTTAGTCACCTAGTGGTCCAGTACTCTTCTTCCTTTCTTGTATATTTTCCCTTGTAGGAACATGATTTATTGTGCTGTCTTCCTATTGTTCTTGCTGGTTAAGAGAGTGGGACATGAAATAAACCAGTGATATACAGTATGAAGAAGGAATTCCATGTACATCCCCTGTGACAACTTTAAAACATGTTGTTACTTGCGCTGGGCTGGTGGTCACACAGACAGAAAAGTCATTTGGTTGCCAGCCAACCTGAACTATGGCTCTGTTTACATTAGTATCATGACTTCTGTTTTTATAAGAGCCATGCCATATATTACGGTTTTCACGGTATCCATTTTGTAGTGGAGCCCCATTGACTTACAATGGGTCCGTCAGGATTCCTTTTTCTCAACAGCATAATGAAGCACGCCACACTATTTTGGCCATCAAAGAGCACTAGTAACCTGATGGAAGAGAAAACAGCCCCCCTAGAATATAACTTTCAGAGTGCCTGTAATGGCCAGAAGAAGGGGAAGGGGATAAGTGAGCCCTAATCTACCCACCGCCCTGTCCCTGCCTACTTGCAACGACCCGTCCTAGACAACGGGGTACAACAGGGCGGCGGTCCCTACGCTGAATAAGTGCAAGGGAATACAAACAGGGAACAAGCAAGGGAAGGGGCAGTAGCCCACGGAACACCGTGAGGAAACCAGAGTGGTCAACGAGCCAGTCAGAATAGGATGTCACGAAGTATAGGAACGCAGAGCAAGGAGCAGAAAGCAAGCCGGGGTCAGAGCGAAGCAGGATATGCGGAAGCTGTAGCAAGGCTGGAGCAAGGCAGTAGCAGGCTGGAGCAAGGCTGTAGCAAGGCCAGGAAACCAGGAAGAATCACAAGCAATGAGGAAGAGAAAACGGCAGGTATAAATGGACAGGGGGCGGAGCTAACTCCGACTGACCAGGCCGCGATAGGCTCTCCCACTCCTGAGCCTGCCACCCTGATTGGTGGGAGCCGGAGTCAGTCTAAGAGGTCCGGCCTCAGGTGTCGATTGATTAATCCTGGGAGTATCCACAGACGTAGTGCCTGGCAGATCCTTTACAGTACCCCCCCTTTTATGAGGGGCCACTGGACCCTTACTAAGATGACCTGGTTTAGTGGGGAAGAGAAGGTGGAACCTCCAGCGTGAACATCTCGAGCAGGTACCCAAGTCCTCTCCTTCGGCCCGTATCCTCTCCAATGGACCAGGTACTGGAGGGAGCCCTGGATCATCCTACTGTCCACAATCTTGGCCACCTCGAATTCCACCCCCTCAGGGGTGAGAATGGGAACAGGAGGTTTCCTCGAGGGGGACCAGGACGGGGAGCAGCGTTTAAGGAGAGAGGCATGAAAGACGTCGTGTACGCGAAAGGATGGGGGCAGCTCCAGAAGGAAGGATACAGGGTTGAGGACTTCAATGACCTTATAAGGCCCAATAAATAGGGGAGCAAACTTCCTGGACGGGACCTTAAGGCGCAAGTTCCTAGACGACAACCACACCAGATCCCCGACGACAAAGCGGTGGTTAGCAGAACGTCTTTTATCAGCCTGAATTTTTTGTACGCTCTGGGACGCCTCTAGGTTCTTCTGAACCTGGGCCCAGACTGTGCACAGTTCCCGATGAACGACCTCTACCTCGGGATTATTGGAACTACCAGGAGAAACGGAGGAGAACCGTGGATTAAACCCGAAATTACAGAAAAACGGGGAGACCCCTGACGAGTTACTGACCCGGTTATTCAGGGAAAATTCGGCGAGGGGAATGAATGAGACCCAATCAAATTGACAGTCAGAGATGAAACACCTTAAATATTGTTCCAGGGATTGATTAGTCCTCTCCGTTTGGCCATTAGTTTCGGGATGGAAGGCGGAGGGGAGGAGAAGGACAGATCAATCTCCAACTTTTTACAAAAGGCTCTCCAAAATAATGAAACAAATTGTACCCCTCTGTCAGAAACAATATTGACTGGGACCCCATGGAGACGCAGAATGTGTTTAACAAACAAAGAAGCTAACGTCTTGGCGTTAGGTAGTTTCTTAAGGGGCACAAAGTGGCACATCTTGCTGAAGCGGTCTACTACCACCCACACCACCGACTTGCCTTGAGATGGAGGCAAATCGGTGATAAAATCCATGGAGATATGGGTCCAAGGTCTCTGGGGAATGGGCAAAGAACGTAGTAAGCCCGCAGGTCGGGACCTGGGGGTCTTAGACCTAGCACAAACCTCACAAGCGGCGACGTAAGCCCTAACGTCTTTAGGCAACCCAGGCCACCAATAGTTTCTGGTAATGAGGTGTTTGGTACCCAAGATGCCAGGATGACCAGATAGTGCGGAGTCATGGTTTTCCCTAAGTACCCTTAGCCGGTATTGCAGGGGGGCAAACAGCTTGTCCACAGGGATGTTCCCGGGAGCTGAACCTTGATCAGCCGCAATATCAGAGATTAAATCAGAATCAGTGGCAGAAACGATTATACCAGGGGGTAAGATACAAGCAGGATCCTTCTCCGAAGGAGGATTGGCCATGAAACTACGTGACAGTGCATCAGCTTTAATATTTTTGGACCCTGCCCTATAGGTAACCAAAAAGTTAAATCTATTTAAAAATAGCGCCCATCGAGCTTGTCTCGGATTAAGCCTCCGGGCAGATTCTAGGAAAACCAGATTCTTGTGGTCAGTAAGGACCGTTACCTGGTGTCTGGCCCCCTCCAGGAAGTGACGCCACTCTTCAAAAGCCCATTTAATGGCTAAAAGTTCGCGGTTGCCAATATCATAGTTACTCTCCGTGGGCGAAAACTTCCTGGAGAAGTAAGCACAGAGGCGGAGATGGGTGAGGGACCTGGTACCCTGGGACAAGACAGCCCCCACTCCGACCTCGGACGCGTCAACCTCCACGATAAATGGCTCCCTTTGGTTGGGCTGAACCAGCACTGGGGCCGAGATAAAGCACTTCTTGAGGGTCTCAAAAGCCTGGACGGCCTCAGGAGGCCAATGGAGGACATCAGCACCCTTGCGAGTGAGGTCCGTAAGAGGCTTAGCGACGACCGAGAAGTTGGCAATAAATCTCCTGTAATAGTTAGCGAACCCCAAAAAACACTGTAGCGCCTTCAGGGAGGCAGGTTGGACCCATTCCGCCACAGCCTGAACCTTGGCAGGGTCCATGCGGAATTCATGAGGAGTGAGGATTTGACCCAAAAATGGTATCTCCTGTACCCCAAACACACATTTTTCGGTTTTCGCAAACAGATTATTTTCCCGGAGGACCTGGAGCACCTTCCTGACATGCTCCACGCCGGAGGACAAATCCCTGGAAAACACCAGTATGTCATCAAGGTACACTACAAGAAAAATTCCCAGGTAATCTCTCAGAATTTCATTAATAAAATTCTGGAAGACAGCAGGGGCATTACACAACCCAAAGGGCATGACCATGTATTCGAAATGACCTTCGGGCGTGTTGAACGCAGTCTTCCACTCATCCCCCTCTTTGATGCGGATAAGGTTATACGCCCCCCGTAGATCAAACTTAGAGAACCATTGGGCCCCCTGAACCTGATTAAAAAGATCCGGAATCAAAGGAAGGGGATACTGGTTCCTTACAGTGACCTTATTCAAGTTACGATAGTCAATGCACGGCCTAAGACCACCATCCTTCTTCCCCACGAAGAAGAAGCCAGCACCTACAGGAGAAGTAGAGGGGCAAATGTAACCCTTGGCCAGGTATTCTTGGATATATTCCCTCATGGCTTCACGTTCAGGACATGAAAGACTAAATATCCTACCCTTAGGAAGTTTAGCACCTGATACCAAATCGATAGCGCAATCGTAATCTCTATGAGGGGGCAACACCTCGGAGGCCTCCTTAGAGAAAACATCAGCGAAGTCCTGAACAAACTCAGGTAGCGTGTTTACCTGCTCACGGGGAGAAATAGAGTTAACCGAAAGACATGACGTCAGGCATTCACTACCCCATTTGGTGAGATCCCCAGTATTCCAATCAAACGTGGGATTATGCAACTGCAACCAGGGAAGACCTAATACCAGATCGGACGATAATCCCTGCATCAACAGTACAGAGCACTGCTCCAAATGCATGGAGCCAACACGGAGTTCAAAAACAGGAGTATGCTGAGTAAAATAACCATTAGCAAGAGGAGTGGAGTCGATACCCACTACCGGGACAGGATTAGGCAAATCAATAAACGGCATTTTTAGAGACATAGCAAATTCCACAGACATTATATTAGCAGATGACCCTGAATCCACGAAGGCACTGCCGGTGGCAGACCGACCACCAAACGAGACCTGAAAGGGAAGCAAAATTTTATTGCGTTTCATATTAACGGGAAATACCTGTGCGCCCAAGTGACCTCCCCGATGATCACTTAGGCGCGGAAGTTTTCCGGCTGCTTATTCTTGCGCCTGGGACAGGTGTTCAGTTGATGCTTGTCATCCCCACAATAGAAGCAGAGACCGTTCTTCCTGCGGAACTCTCTACGTTGTCGGGGGGACACGGAGGCCCAGAGTTGCATAGGTACCTCCGAGTCTTCCGTGGAAGAGCGAGGAGACGGGACCTCGGGGGCAATCGCAGGGAAGTCAGAGGGGAAAACACTGAAACGTTCAAGCTGTCGTTCCGTGAGACGTCGGTCAAGTCGTACTGCTAAGGCCATAACCTGGTCTAGGGAGTCAGAAGAGGGGTAGCTAACAAGCAGATCCTTGAGGGCGTTAGATAAGCCTAACCTAAACTGGCACCTTAGGGCAGGGTCATTCCACCGAGAAGCTACGCACCACTTTCTAAAGTCAGAACAGTATTCCTCAACAGGTCTCCTACCCTGACGTAAGGTCACCAGCTGACTCTCGGCCAAGGCAGTCCTGTCAGTCTCGTCGTAAATAAGTCCGAGGGCAGAGAAAAAACGATCAACGGAGGAAAGTTCAGGGGCGTCAGGAGCCAAGGAGAAGGCCCACTCTTGGGGCCCTTCCTGGAGTCGGGATATAATGATTCCCACCCGCTGGTTCTCGGAACCTGAGGAGTGAGGTTTTAGACGGAAGTAAAGTCTGCAACTCTCCCGAAAGGAGAGAAAGGTCTTACGGTCCCCTGAGAACAGGTCAGGTAACTTGAGGTCAGGTTCTAGAGGTGAGGCGAGGGGTACTCCTATGGCAGCGTCAGGCTGGTTGACCCTCTGAGCCAGGGCCTGGACCTGTAGGGAGAGGCCCTGCATCTGCTGGGTCAGGGTCTCAAGGGGGTCCATGATAGAGAAAGAGAAGGGTAGACTAGGTATAGGCTTGTGATTATGTAATGGCCGGAAGAAGGGGAAGGGGATAAGTGAGCCCCAATCTGCCCTGTCCCTGCCTACTTGCAACGACCCGTCCTAGGCGACGGGGTACAACTGGGCGGCGGTCCCTACGCTGAATAAGTGCAAGGGAATACAAACAGGGAACAAGCAAGGGAAGGGGCAGTAGCCCACGGAACACCGTGAGGAAACCAGAGTGGTCAACGAGCCAGTCAGAATAGGATGTCACGAAGTATAGGAACGCAGAGCAAGGAGCAGAAAGCAAGCCGGGGTCAGAGCGAAGCAGGATATGCGGAAGCTGTAGCAAGGCTGGAGCAAGGCAGTAGCAGGTTGGAGCAAGGCTGTAGCAAGGCCAGGAAACCAGGAAGAATCACAAGCAATGAGGAAGAGAAAACGGCAGGTATAAATGGACAGGGGGCGGAGCTAACTCCGACTGACCAGGCCGCGATAGGCTCTCCCACTCCTGAGCCTGCCACCCTGATTGGTGGGAGCCGGAGTCAGTCTAAGAGGTCCGGCCTCAGGTGTCGATTGATTAATCCTGGGAGTATCCACAGACGTAGTGCCTGGCAGATCCTTTACAGTGCCTTAACCTTTTGGCTCCTATTGGTCTCACTTGGGTTTAGTGAGGAGAGATGCCGATAACGGTGTCTGTTTTAAATATAATCAAAGGGACACAGAAACTAGTGAATGGCTCCAATGTCAACTCCAAATAGGGGATACCTTATGTTGGACCTTAGGGACCTTTTTTATTATGGGCCCATCATTTTGTCAGAGTCTCAGCCAATTAAAGGATTCCCTGCCACTCGCTCTGCGTGTTCTTACATTTACGGAAATAGCAATTTTATACAGTTGTTTTTATGCTTTTCTACTTTTGCACAATAAAACACCTTTTTGGGAGGTGAGAAGAACAAAAAGCAACAAGTTTGGCATTGGTTTCGAGGAGGTTTTTTTTATGGTATCCTTCTTGCAGGATAAATAATATCTTATTTTTATTGTATAGGTCGTTATGGATTCTGTGACACCAATTATACAGTATATATATATATATATATATATATATATATATGTAATGGTTTTCCAAATAATGAAGGACTTTATAAGGGAAAAAACTTTTTTTTTTTTTTACTTTTTTCGAACTTTCATTTTTGTCTCATTAGTGGACTTGAACATGTGATCCTTTGATCGCTTCCATAGTACTGTATATTAAAAATACTTCTGTATTGCAATGTATTATGCCTGTTAGTGTTATACTGGCAAGCTGCATATTAGGCAATACCTCTGGAAGGGTATAATAGGCTGGTGCACATAGCAGCCCTGGGAGCCATTATTAGGGCCCCAGTTGTTATAACAACCTATTGGCACCCCACAATTGCTGCACAGGGGCGATGATGCAGTGACAGATGGAGCCCGCTCCCCCTGTCTAGCCACTTAGATGCTGTGCTCAACATTGACTGAAGCATCCAAGGGCTAAATGGACTGGATCAAAGTTGGTGAGTTACTGTATAATACAGCCGGTACCCGCAGCTCCTGTGCCCATGCCACCACTTTGATGTACTATTAGATACTATAATCACCACTATGTAATAGTATATCACAGTCGAGAACTGGTTTTTAATTTGTGTTTTTCCTTCTTTGCCTTCCAAAAGCCACACCTTTGTTATTTTTCCGTAGTAATAGCCGTATGAGGGTTTTTTGTTTTTTTTTCAGGAGAAGTTGTAGTTTTAATGGCACCATGTAAGGTACCATATAATGTCCTGAGAAACTATGGAGACTATTTTTGTGGGGTGGAATGGACATTTTTTGGGGGGAGTTTTTTTTTTTTTTAATGATTTAATACTTTTACAACATAGAAACAATTTGATAAAAAATATATATATTTTACATCACCGTACTCTGAGACCCATGTAATTTAAATTTTTCTGCCGATGGAGCAGTGTGAAGGCGTATATTTTGCGAGGCAAGTTGCAGTTTTTAATGGTGCTATTTTGGGCCTGCACACAACTTTTTAAACACTTTTTATATAATTTTTAGTGAAGATGAGCTGACCAAAATACAGAAATTCAGGTGTTTTTAATTTATTTTTATTTTTTTATGTCGTTCACCATGCAGGATAAATATGATTATCTTGTAATAGTCCTAATTAATATAAATACAGCGATACCAATTATGCTTATTTCCTACTTTTACCGAAAAAATAGGAAAGGTCATTTTTTTTACTTTTAATATATATATATATATATATATATATATATATATATATATATATATCACAGAATAAAATGGCGACAGCACACGGCGAACGCTAATGCCACCTAAGCCGCTAAATATAAATAAATATGCATTACTGCTAAATCTACTTACAATAGTGAGGTTCTTACTGCACATTTTGATCAAATTGTGTGAGCCCACCTGCCACGACAAGGCGTCCTCTATGAGGTGGGAACCTACGCGCTGTACATACACCCAGAACTGGGACTAATTCCTAAAAACTTTATTAAAATAAATGTTTACTATTTTTTTTAGTCCCACAATGCCCTGCAGTAATTATGTTTTATCTATTAAGCATTATTCTATTAAGCCCTGAGTCACAGAGAGGTCAATGGGCAGAGCGACTTACATGCCGTTCTCGCTATTGGCCGCGGCATCCAAGTGGTCCAACAGCCGGGATCAGAGTTATCTCTTATCCCAGCTGTTATAACGAGTTGTCATATAATATACAGTTGACACCCACACTGTACGCTCCATACTTCGGGTTAAATCCCGGAACACCTTTCTAAGGTTTATACAAATATTCATCTAATATCATAAAGCAAATACATTTCAAGAGCACATTTAGTCTTCTAACTTAAAATCAATTCTACAATTTGTTATTATAAAATATTCAAGATTTTACAAAACTTTCTCTCCAACTTTAAAGTCCTAAGTCAGAAATTAGTGTCGACATTCTGCAACGTAAAGAGTTAATGTTCCGAATAATCATCATTTAGAAATCCAATGTTTCGGTCACAGTTAGGTCCATGAACAGGAGCTTAAGTGAAAACTCTGGGAACGATATTCCTCCACGTCAACTCTTCCGAAATGAAAAATCAATTGACCGCCAAACAAAAGTCGCGGTAGACTTCAAAGACCTAATGTTACTCTCAGCAATCAAAGCCCTGGAAACGGAGGCCGGTATCACCAACAGTGGAGGAATGTGAGATGAAAGTGCTCAGGAAGGTTTGAGAGTTCAAAGCACAGAATAAAATCCATTATATCAGAGCAAGCGGGAAGTACGGCAACATGAAAGTAACATTGGTGTTAACTTTTTCCATGTTAGTTTAGTTTCTGATATTAGCCGTATTTCATTTCTAGAGGCCGAGTATAAATATTAACAAAACAAGAAATCAATTTCCTACAGTCCTTGCAATAAAATATGCAGAGCTGCAATAGCAGGCTGAGGACATATGATTGAGATATAATGTTTCTATCGTAAGGATACGAATACTACTAATAATAATTGTAATAATCAATCAATAAAGAAAATAATAATAATAATAGTAATAATGTATCAATAAAAAAAAAAAAATAATAATTGTAATAACAATCAATTAAAATAAATAATTTCATTAAACAATATACTTATTTCCAGGTCATTGCATTGTGTAATGTAATCTATTGATTATTATACAGTATATACGCTCAATGGCCAATTTATTAGAGACCCCCATCTAGTAGCGCGTTGGACATCCTTTGACCTTCAGAACTACAGAAATTTGTCATGGCATAGACTCCACTAGGTGTTGAAATGGTTCCGCAGGAATATTGGCCATGAGGACGGAATCTGTCCCACTGACTACTATCCCACTAGATAGCATTGCAAGGCTACAGTGCATGCTTTGAAGCATTTAAGTTCCCCACTTTTCTACAGAACCACCAGTGGTGTAACTACCGTTGTAGCAGCCATAGGGGCTGCTATGGGGCCCGCGGCATGAGGGGGCCTGTGCCGTTCTCCGCCATGGGCCCCCCAACCCCTGTGGCGCCGCTAGCAGCCGCTATGGCTGCTACAGTGCTAGCGACGCCACATTCAATAGTATCTGTGTCCTTAGGCCGTAGATACTATTGAACACTACGGCAGAGCCGGGAGGTATCTCCCCACTCTGCCATTTAAGAGGTTGTCCCACAAAACACATGTATCTCCTATCCACAGGATAGGGGATACATGCGTGATCGCTGGAGGTCCGACCGCTGCGAACGCCAGCGATAAGGAGAATGGGTGACCGAAAGACCCCCAAAGTGCTCTACGAGAATCATGGGACTTCCGGTGTCTGTGTCCGGCTTATGTGTCCGGCAGCTCCATAGAAACGAATGGAGCTTGAGCGAGCGTGCGCATGCGTGCTTCTCATAGAGCACTTTGGGGGACTTTCGGCCCTCCGTTCTCCTTATTGCTGAGGTTCCCAGCGGTCGGACCCCCAGTGATCACACATGTATCACCTATCCTGTGGATAGGGGATACATGTGTTTTGTAGGTCAACCCCTTTAACTAGGCTACAGGCCATTTATTTGGGGGGGGGTTGGGGCCTGTATGGCGCTATCTACAAGGAGGGGTCTGTATGGCGCTATCTACATGGGGGCTGTATGGTGCTATCTCCAGTAGGGGGACTATATGGTGCTATCTACAGGGACAGGTCTGTATGGTGATAGCTACAGGGGGGCTGTATGACGCTATCTACAGGAGGGGGGCTGTATGATGCTATCTACAGGAGGGGGCTGTATGGCGGTATCTACAGGAGGGGGGACTGTATGATGCTATCTGCAGGAGGGGGACTTTATGGCACCATCTACAGGAGGGGGGCTGTATGGCGCTATCTACGGCACGGGGCTGTATGGCGCTATCTACAGGACGGGTCTGTATGACACTATCTACAGGAGGGGGGCTTTATTGCACTATCTACAGGAGGGGGGCTGTATGTTGCTATCTACAGGGGGGGCTGTATGGCACTATCTACAGGAGGCTGTATGGCACTATCTATGGGGGGGCTGCATGGCACTATCTACGGGGGGCTGTATGGCGATATCTACAGGGGGGCTGTTTGGCGCTATCTACAAGGTGGAGGTGGGGGGGCACTATCTACAAGTGGGTGTGACACTATCTACAGAGGGGCTATATAGAACAATCTACATTGGGGCTGTATGGCACTATTTACAGGGGGCACTATCTATAAGGGGGCGCTGTGTGGCAGAATCTACAGGGGGGGCACTATTTACAAGTGGGGGCTGTGTGTGGCACCCAGGGGAGAGGGGCACCAGTCAAAATTTTGCTATAAGGCCCAGTCTTTCCTAGTTAAGCCCATGGTAACAATGCAGGTGTGTGTTACAGTGCAGCGCCGTAGCCAGAATAGAGAAGAACTCAGGAGTGCCAGAACGAGTGGTGAGTAAAATCAACCACCGCCCGGTAATCTTAAATTACACAATGGCACAGTGGGGGTATGAGGTGGCTGTTGGGGGCTGTATACTGTGCGGGGTGGGCATAATTGGGGTGCCACGAGGCATCTTTGGCCTTTGATGGCGGGCGGCACCTACCCCTAATGCCACAGGCCCCGTAGCATCCGCTATGGCTGCTACAGTGGTAGTTACACCACTTATTGACACGTGACACGTCATATGTCAGTCTCAGTGCATCACTGCCGTGATTGACAGGGGCATTACTAGGAAACACTGGACCGCAAAGCAAACTTTTGACTGAAAACATCCTCCCCTCCCCTGGGTACCACACACAGCCCCTCCTTGTAGATAGTCCCCCCCTGTAGATTGGGCCATACAGCCCCCTGTAGATTCTTCCATACAGCACACTGTAGATAGTGCCATACAGCCCCCACCTCCCCCTTGTAGACAGTGTCCCCACCTTCCCCTCTGTAGACAGTGCAATACAGGCCCCCAACTCCCCCTTGCCATACAACACCCCACCGCTTGTAGACAGTGCACCCTAAACAAATAAAACAAAAAATATATACTCACCTAAGCCCCGTTCGCACGAATGGAGCTGCTCCACAATGCCGACAGGATCCTTGCGTAGGCCGGCGTAATACAGTGACGTCATCATTACCGGCCTGCACAGGGATCATGTCCCTGCGCCTGATAGGTAAATGGCAGAGCGGGGAGATACCACCCTGCTCTGACATAGTGTTCAATAGTATCTGCACCAAAAGGATGCAGATACTTTTAAATGTAGCGGCGCCACCGGGCATGGGTGGGCCGTGTAGCATCTGCTATGTTGCTATGATGGTAGTTACGCCACTGGTGAGAGAAGAGAAGGAGCGCCCGGGCGGAAAGACAGCTGCAGGGTCGCCGGGCCCGGCGTTTCAGAAACAGAAGCAGGGGAAGGGAGCCAGCACAGCGCCGCCTTCCACCTGCTGGAGTGATGCGCCCTGTGCGGTGGCACAGGTTGCACACCCGAAAGGCGGGCACCGTGTACAGGAGTATAGTTGTAGGGGTGCAGAGGTAGCAGTCGCCCCTGGGCCCTGATACCTGGGTGTCACCTCACCAGACAAAAAAAATCATTATTATAAATGCCACATGGGGGCTTACTTAGAAATTATGCATTGGGGGCCTGGAGGTTCAAGTTAGGCCTCTTAGTGACGTCCGCCAACTCCTGCAGCTGTTCATATATACTAGTCCATCTCAATGAATTATAATAGCATCAAAAAGTTTATTTATTTCAGGAATTCAATTCAAAAAGTGAAACTCCTATATTCTATAGATTCATTACACGCAGAGTGATCTATTTCCAGCATTTTTTCCTTTTAATGTTGATGATTATGGTAACAGTTAATGAAAACCCAAAATTTAGTGTTTCAGAAAATTAGAATATTATATAAGCCCAATTTCAAAAATGATTTTTATTACCGAAATGTTGTTCTATTGAAAAGTCTATCCAGTATCTGCCCTCAATACTTGGCCGGGGCTCCGACTCTGCATGAATTACTGCATCAATGCGGCGTGGCATGGAGGCGATCAGCCTGTGGCACAGCTGAGGTGTTATCAATGCGGCATGGCATGGAGACGATCAGCCTGTGGCACAGCTGAGGTGTTATCAATGTGGCGTGGCATGGAGGTGATCAGCCTGTGGCACTTCTGAGGTGTTATCAATATGGTGGGGCATGGAGGCAATCAGCCTGTGGCACTGCTGAGGTGTTATCAATGCAGCGTGGCATGGAGGCGATCAGCCTGTGGCACTGCTGAGGTGTTATCAATGTGGCGTGGCATGGAGGTGATCAGCCTGTGGCACTACTGAGGTGTTATCAATATGGTGGGGCATGGAGGCAATCAGCCTGTGGCACTGCTGAGGTGTTATCAATGCAGCGTGGCATGGAGGCGATCAGCCTGTGGCACTGCTGAGGTGTTATCAATGTGGCGTGGCATGGAGGTGATCAGCCTGTGGCACTGCTGAGGTGTTATCAATGCAGCGTGGCATGGAGGCGATCAGCCTGTGGCACTGCTGAGGTGTGATCAATGTGGCGTGGCATGGAGGTCATCAGCCTGTGGAACTGCTGAGGTGTTATCAATGCGGAGTGGCATGGAGGTGATCAGCCTGTGGCACTGCTGAGGTGTTATCAATGCGGAGTGGCATGGAGGTGATCAGCCTGTGGCACTGCTGAGGTGTTATCAATGCGGCGTGGCATGGAGGCGATCAGCCTGTGGCACAGCTGAGGTGTTATCAATGCGGCGTGGCATGGAGGCGATCAGCCTGTGGCACTGCTGTGGTGTTATCAATGCGGCATGGCATGGAGGCGATCAGCCTGTGGCACTGCTGAGGTGTTATCAATGCGGCATGGCATGGAGGCGATCAGTCTGTGGCACTGCTGAGGTGTTATCAATGTGGCGTGTTATGGAGGCGAACAGCCTGTGGCACTGCTGAGGTGTTATCACTGCGGCGTGGCATGGAGGCGATCAGCCTGTGGCACTGCTGAGGTGTTATCAATGCGGCGTGGCATGGAGGCGATCAGCCTGTGGCACTGCTGTGGTGTTATCAATGCGGCATGGCATGGAGGCGATCAGCCTGTGGCACTGCTGAGGTGTTATGGATGCCCAGGTTGCTTTGATATCGGCCTTCAGCTCGTCTGCATTGTTGGGTCTGGTGTCTCATCTTCCTTTTGATAATACCCTATAGATTCTCTATGGGGTTTAGGTCAGACGAGTTTGCTGGCCAATCAAGCGCAGTAATACTGAGGTTATTACACCAGGTATTGGTGCTTTTGGCAGTGCGGGCAGGTGCCAAGTCCTGCTGGAAAATGAAATCATCATCTCCATAAAGCTGTCAGCAGAGGGAAGCATGAAGTGCTGGGAAATGTCCTGCTAGACGCTGCGCTGACTCTGGACTTGATATAACACAAGATATGTCATAAATGTCAGATAGATGCGGGTCCCACCTCTAGGATCCGCACCTATCTCTAGAACGGGGCCCCCTAAACCGCGTTCCACCGCTATATGTTGTGGCTGAATCGTGTGATTTCCGACCATGAATTAGGGAAACAGGGTAACTCGCTGAGCTACGCTGTTTCCTTAACTCCCGTAGTAGTGAATGGCAGTTACGGAAGCAGCGTAGCTATTCTGTAACTACCATTCAATTCTATGGGACTTAGGGAAACATCGTAGCTCAGCGAATTACCCTGTTTCCGTAATTCATGGTCGGAAATCACATGACTCAACCACAACACAGAGCAGTAGAACAGGTTTTAGGGGGCCCCGTTCTAAAGATAGGTGCGGATCCTAGAGGTGGGACCCGCATCTATCTGACATTTAGGACATATCCTGTGGATACGTCATAAATGTCTCTGACGGGAAAACTCCTTTAATGTCTTTATAGATTCCTCAGCTGCATCTCTTTTTTTGGAAAGTGGATTCATGTTTTCTGAAGCAAGGGCAAGTTTTTAGTAACCGCTGTTCCATACTGTAACTCAACTTTATACCATTGCAGCATGGGGTGACATGTATATGGTTGTGTTAGCATATTATGTATGTGTTATATTGATCCCACTACATTGTGAAGATGGATGATTTGTACAGATAAGATAATGCACGTTGCTTAAGGAAACAATCGTTCTGCTCCTTCGGTGAAATCTGACTTTATTTCATCCTAAACCTGGATGTTTATTACAGTTCACTATTTCATTTTTATTGGAACTGTTGTCTTTAATGTAACTCAAAGCTGTAAAATATAGACAAGAAAACATTAATGGAATATTTCTACAAGGTACAAAAGGAAAACAATTTAATACTTAAAAGGAAGGTCCACCTTTACAGCCATTGTTTTATTGCTTCAATGCCTCTAAAATAAAAAATGGAACAACTTTTCAAATAGTTTTGATTAAAATCTCCTACCGTTTTCTGTATACTGCTCCTATGCAGCCCTATGTGTCTCCATGGATACAGACTACAAAAAAAATCTGTGTAGTCTGATCCTGCAGTCCACCATTTGTCCGTCCCCTACTTCATTAACACTCATAAAGTATATGCTAGCAATTAGTAGGTGACAGATGCAGGATCAGACTACACAGTTTTTTTTATAAGTCAGTTTGTAACCATGGAGACACATAGGGCTGCATAGTAGCTGTATACACATTTGTGAGATTTGGGATTTTTTGTTTTTTTATAAAGACTATTTTCAAAGCTGCAATGGCGTACTATACCTACCCTTTGATACACAGAATAATTTAGGTCTGAATAGATTGTGAATGAAGAAAATATAATATTGTCCTCGGTCTTATTATTTTAAAGAGACATTTTGCATTATAGGTTTATTTTACAATTTACATATACTGTAGATAAAATCTACATTAAAAAAGCGTAATAGCTTTACTTCTCCAGATCTAGCTATATATACACCGCGTTCCAAATTATTATGCAAATGTTATTTTTCGCTGATTTTCCTAAATAGTCGATGCAAATGACAGTCAGTATAATCTTCAAGCCGTCAACCGTTGGCGTATAATGCAAATTTTATTGAACAAATCTCCTAATGATAACAGATTTTTTTTTAGAAGTAAACAGAGATCAAAACATTTTAAAGGTTATAAAGAGAACTAAAATGGTCATTTGTTGAATTTGCAGCATCAGGAGGTCATATTTACAGAAATCAAAAGCTCTTTCAATAAAAAAAAACTTAACAGGCCAAGTTACATGTTAACACAGGACCCCTTCTCTGATATCACCGTCACAATTCTTGCAGCCATTGAATTTGTGAGTATTTGGACAGTTTCTGCTTGAATATCTTTACGGGATGTCAGAATAGCCTCCCAGAGCTTCTGTTTTGATGTGAACTGCCTCCCACCCTCATAGATATTTTGCTTGAGGATGCTCCAAAGGTTCTCAATAGGGTTGAGGTCAGGGGAACATGGGGGGCCACACCATGAGTTTCTCTCCTTTTATGCCCATAGCAGCCAATGACACAGATGTATTCTTTGCAGCATGAGATGGTGCATTGTCCTGCATGAAGATAATTTTGCTACGGAAGGCACGGTTCTTCTTTTTGTACCACGGAAGAAAGTGGTCAGTCATAAACTCGACGTACTTTGCAGAGGTCATTTTCACACCGTGAGGGACCCTAAAGGGGCCTACCAGCTCTCTCCCTATGATTCCAGCCCAAAACATGACTCCGCCACCTCCTTGCTGACGTCGCAGCCTTGTTCGGACATGGTGGCCATTCCCCAACCATCCACTATATACAGAATTATGTGACAATAAATAGTATTATAAGTGACAGCCAGCACGGTTTTACAAAGGACAGAAGCTGTCAAACCAACCTGATTTGTTTTTATGAAGAGGTGAGCAGAAGTCTAGACAGAGGGGCCGCTGTGGATATAGTGTTTTTGGACTTTGCAAAGGCATTTGACACTGTCCCTCATAGACATCTAATGGGTAAATTAAGGACTATAGGTTTAGAAAATATAGTTTGTAATTGGATTGAGAATTGGCTCAAGGACTGTATCCAGAGAGTTGTGGTCAATGATTCCTACTCTGAATGGTCCCCAGTTATAAGTGGTGTACCCCAGGGTTCAGTGCTGGGACCACTATTATTCAACTTATTTATTAATGATATAGAGGATGGGATTAATAGCACTATTTCTATTTTTGCAGATGACACCAAGCTATGTAATATAGTTCAGACTATGGAAGATGTTTGTGAATTGCAGGCAGATTTAAACAAACTAAGTGTTTGGGCGTCCACTTGGCAAATGAAGTTTAATGTAGATAAATTTAAAGTTATGCATCTGGGTACGAAAAACCTGCAAGAATCATATGTCCTAGAGGGAGCTACACTGGGGGAGTCAATTGTTGAGAAGGATCTGGGTGTACTTGTAAATCATAAACTAAATTTCAGCATGCAGTGTCAATCAGCTGCTTCAAAGGCCAGCAAAATATTGTCGTGTATTAAAAGAGGCATGGACTCGCGGGACAGAGATGTAATATTACCACTTTACAAAGCATTATTGAGGCCTCATCTAGAATATGCAGTCCAGTTCTGGGCTCCAGTTCATAGAAAGGATGCCCTGGAGTTGGAAAAAATACAAAGAAGAGCAACAAAGCTAATAAGGGGCATGGAGAATCTAAGTTATGAGGAAAGATTAAAAGAACTAAACCTATTTAGCCTTGAGAAAAGACGACTAAGGGGGGACATGATTAACTTATATAAATATATGAATGGCGCATACAAAAAATATGGTGAAATCCTGTTCCATGTAAAACCCCCTCAAAAAACAAGGGGGCACTCCCTCCGTCTGGAGAAAAAAAGGTTCAACCTGCAGAGGCGACAAGGCTTCTTTACTGTGAGAACGGTGAATCTATGGAATAGCCTACCGCAGGAGCCGTCACAGCAGGGACAGTAGATGGCTTTAAAAAAGGCTTAGATAATTTCCTAGAACAAAAAAATATTAACTGCTATGTGTAGAAATTTTTTACTTCCCCTTTCCCATCCCACTTCCCCTTTCCCATCCCTTGGTTGAACTTGATGGACATGTGTCTTTTTTCAACCGTACAAACTATGTAACTATGTAACTACTCCATCCATCTGGACCATCCAGGGTTGCACGGCACTCATCAGTAAACAACACGGTTTGAAAATTAGTCTTCATGTATTTCTGAGCCCACTGCAACCATTTCTGCTTGTGAGCATTGTTTAGGGGTGGCCGAATAATAGCTTTATGCAGAACTTTCAATCCTCTGGAGGATTCTACACCTTGAGGTTTGCGGGACTCCAGAGGCACCAGCGGCTTCAAATACCTATGTGCTGCTTTGCAATGGCATTTTAGCAGCTGCTCTACTAATCCTATTAATTTGTCTGGCAGAAACCTTCCTCATTATGCCTTTATCTGAACGAACCCGTCTGTGCTCTGAATCAGCCACAAATCTTTTCAAAGTACGATGATCACACTTAAGTTTTCTTGAAATATCCAATGTTTTCATACCTTGTCCAAGGTATTTGCCCTATTTCACGCTTTTCGGCAGCAGAGAGATCCTTTTTCTTTCCTATATTGCTTGAAACTTGTGGCCTGCTTAATAATGTGGAACGTCCTTCTTAAGTAGTTTTCCTTTGATTGGGCACACCTGGCAAAATAATTATCACAGGTGTCTGAGATCGATTACAATGATCCAAAGAGCCCTAAGACACAATACCATCCATGAGTTTAATTGAAAAACTAATAATTAAATGTTTATGACACTTAAATCCAATGTGCATAATAATTTGGAACACGGTGTATATATATATATATATATATATATATATATATATATATATATATATATATATATAAAATTTAACACACCACCGAGCTCACCTCTCCCAGCATTCCCCACTTGTTCAGTCTCTGTACAGAGCTTTTGGGTCCTCTAACAGAGTAAGTTTCTGATCTAATGTTGAAACTTCTTTGAGACGACACCCAACAATGCAATGAAAATTGGTCTTCTAGAGCGGTGTTTCTTGGCGTTTTTAAGCAAGTGAGCCCTAACTCAAATACATTACATAAGTACCCCAAAGGATGTGATCATATACTTTGCTTCACATTAAAACCGCAACCTTTGGGCAGTGTAAGCACCCATGGGCTAACCTACCACTGGTTGAGAACCTAGGTTGTAGAGGGATAGTAAATTAGAACATGATTTTTATTGCATGGAACCCATGGTCTTCACACTCAACTTATAAGAAAAATTGAGGACTTTCTGCATGGAAAATTCACAGTCACGATCCACCCCATTAAAAATATCCTCCATTGTTTAGATGCAGACAAGACTGGACATTATAGAGTCCTACTCTTTATGTCTCATGGAGTCATCAAGGATAGCGAGCCAATCATGAGAAGGACTATCATTGGTGGCCAAAGTAAATTTTTGAGAATTTACTCCTATATATTTACAAATTTTTCTTCATCTTTAAGAACCGACAAATATTTTGTTAATGCTTTACTATTGAACAAGGCAAAAGAAAATCCCAACCCCGTATAGATCCATTTCAGCAGCTTGTTATCCTCTTTTCTTTGTTGACTAACATCTTGTTTGCAATAATTGACACAACTTTGGCATTCAACGCACGGTTTATTTGCTTAGTTCATCAATACTAAAAGATAATGAAATCGATGTGAGAACATGACTTCTAAAAGACACCGGAGGATAAAACTTTAAAGGAATCCTCAAGGTTTAGAAAGCATACACTGTCATATACAATCTTTATAGGAAATAAATCACATCTAAGAAGTCTTAGGGAATGTGGAAGACTTTCCCCTCCCAATCCTCAGTGAACAGACTTAATAAGAATTGTATTTATTTGTAGACATTTTTCCACTTTGAGATGGCAATTTCTCAATCAAATTCTTAATCGAATTTCTCTAAGGCCACATAGCCTCTAAGTATGATCTTATATTTATTGTAAAGTTGTGCGGTACAAAAAAATCGGGTGGTGTAAAATTCCCTGGCCATTAGGCAACTTGTATATCCGCCCTATCCAGCTCTTTTGCTCCTATGTCATGGGTCAGCAACCTCTGGAAATCCAGCTGTTATAAAATCACAACTCCCAGCATGCACTGACAGCCAAATGCTTTATTATTTCAGTCAAACGCTGACATGGCATGCTGGGAATTTTAGTTATACAACAGCTGGCTTGGCGAAGGTTTCTGACCCCCCATGTATGTGATATGACTAAATTTTCATGAGACAATACAAATTTAGCATGTGCGTGATCATATAACAGGGACCTTAAAAAGGGTTTTATGGTTTTGAATAGGCATTTTCAATTACCCCATTCAGGTCCTCCATGAAGAGAGCAGCTACAAAGCTATTTTCTCACTCTGGAGGACCAAACACATTGATTTTAATGGGCATCATGTAATTCTTCCTTTCCCCTGTGATGGTGCTGCAGGGAAAGTAAACACTTGCTCCCAGGTTTCTCTGTAAGGTGTGCCGGGATGAGACTGACCAGAATGGCCGCCATATTGTCCGCCAGCTACATGTTGTCTTGTGCTTGTGTAAACTGTTTTCTTTCATCAGAGAAGTGACCTGATGACGTCATGAATGTGTTATAATGTTTATTCTGTTATTGTTGGTAAGGTAGGCGGTTGTTAGGCAGTTGGTAACATAGCAGCGGGGAACTTATTGCCCTCATGCATCATGAAACTGTGATTGTAGTAGAGTTCGAGATTACGAAACCCTGTAGGTCTTCAGACAGGCGGTGATTGGTTTTGCAATCCTGTAAGGGAGAGAAGCCTGCAAGCTAATATAACCAGGTGGGTTTCGTCGGTGCATGACGTTGTTAAGCTCCAACGTGACAGAGACTGCTGTCAGAGGTGGAGGAGAAAACTGCACTGGTTGGAAATCTAGATTGGCCATGACCGCTAGTAGGGCGCAACGTGTTTCCAAGCCAAGATGGAATAACCGGGAAGTCTGGGACCGCAAGTAAGGCAGTGAATTTCCCAATGACAATAGGAGCCCAGTTAATGATGCAAAGAACAGGGAGACTAGAGTGCTGAGAGAAACCACAATTGTAAGCGCCAAGTCATGATAAACCTGGAACTAAGCTGTGTACTTCCGAGTGAGAATCGTTAAGTGTGTTGGCTGTGTATTATTGGAACTGTAAGCTCGTTGTCTCCAGTCAACAGTTGAGTCTGCTGTTACTGCGCCATTACTCTTGCGGGGCGGTCACCAGACCCCTCATCTTGCATGGGATTCTGTCTCCCTTGTCCACATGCTCGGTCCAATATTTACAAATCCACAGATTTCAGCTGATTGCAGGGTGAATCTATTTGTAAGGACAACCTACACCTTACTGTCAGGGGAACCTTCACCGTATTGTCAGGGGAACCTTCACCGTATTTTCAGGGGAACCTACCTAAAAGGGATTGTCCAAAACGTCACCTTTAAACCAAAAAAGGATTACCTATAATCTTGTGCCATTCACATAGTAATATCTCTATAACAGAAAGTAACAGAATAGTTACTGTCACAATAGTCTCCATACAAATGTGTCAGCGAGAGCAGTGCCTCTATAATACAGTTATCTCCTCCATGGTCCTTCCTCTAATGGGAACTTATATGTCAGCAGCCAATCATAAGACACTTTAATGTACCTAACAATTCCTGTGCCAATCCCTGCAGTCTGAAAGGACAAGTCAACAGAAAGGAATCCAGGACTCTTTCACTGAATTCGGGACACTTGTTTGACATGGGCCTGGCAATTGCATGATTTTGGCTCAAATGTGTAACTTGAAGCTTCTGGGCTTCAATGTCTTCTTATGTGACAGAAGGGTCTTTGGGATTCCACAGAAAAATGGGCTGTTTGCAACTGATACCTCTGCATCCACTATAGCAAGGGTAGGCAACCTTTTTTTGAATAGCGTGATGATAAAAATAAAAAAAATCAATAATGAAGTACTTAGTGTGCCATTCAAACATGAAAGTCATATAACACAAACTGTTACCACCTATGTGACATAAACCAATGAATAAATTAATCAAACTTGTATTTTAATGTCACCCTTGTCACTGACTTTCTGTGCAAAGATGATCTATCTGTGGTGGGGGGCACATAGGAGAGACCGCGGCTACTGAACACCAGCTTGAGGGAACTGCACACAGGAGAAACTGCAGCTTCTGAATACCAGCTTGGGGACGCTGCACACAGGAGAGAAAGGGACTACTGAACATCAGCTTGGGGGTGCACCCAAGACAGACCACGGTAACTGGGCACCAGATTTGAGGGGTAGACATAGGAGAGACTGCGGCTACTTGACTCCAGCTTGGGGGAAGTGCACATGTGAGAGATCATGGCTACTGAACTGTAGCTGGGGGGGGGGGGGGTGCACATAAGAAAGAGAGCTGCCAACTTTTTCTAACTTTTTATTATACAGAGCTGTTACTGAATTCCATCCTTGCGGCGCTGATCACCAAGAGAGAGCATCAATTCATTATACGCTTGGGGACACTGCGACTACTGGACCCCAGCTTGGAGGGGGGGTGTACAGAAGAGAGACCACGGCTACTAAGCATCAGATTTTGGGGGTGCACATAGGAGAGACTGTGGCTACTGAACCCCATCTTGGGGGGGGGGGTTGCACATTGGAGACGGAGCTGACAACTTTTGCTAACTTTTTATTATACAGAATTCCATCCTTGATCACCAGGAGAGTCCAGCACTTCATTATGCACATGGGGACGCTGAATAACAGGAGAGAGCGGTGCTGCATTGTATGCTTGTCTAATTGTTTAGCAACAACAAACACGATGAAGCGCTGTGATAAGCGCCACCAAGTGCATAATGAAGCTCCACTCTCTTTTCCTGTGTTCAGTGCCGCCAAACACAGAACGGTGCTGGGCACCGGGAGAGGGAAGTGTGCCAACAAACCATGCGCCATGTGCCGACTGTGGCACTGGTGCCACAGGTTGTTGGCCCCTGCCCTATAACTATGCCACAGGCCTGGGCAGCCAGAGGCCACATGAAAGTGACATGTAATGCACATTGAGAAGTCCCTGGATATATACTATATATTTTTCATTTGAAAACATGCGGCACATGAAGGCCACAATGAACATTTAAGGCAAAGACCGCAAATAATTGGCTGAATCCCATTGACACTTGTGAGTTGTGCGCACATTTTCCAGCTATATTATCAGCAGAATAAAATATAAAGGGAGCTTGAGTCTATAGGACGCCTGTATTAAATATGAATCGCAGCCGTAAGAGTTGAAATGCTACTTTTCTGGTTATTGTTAAGAATCTATTTGAAACGGTGATTGAAAATTATTTTCTATTATTCATAAATCACTTAACATTTCCCCTATTCCTAATGGACCCGTTCTAAAAGCAGTTTCAAGATTTCTGATACATTTTATTTTACAGTGATGAAATATGAATAGAAGTTGAACCTATAAAATATAGATATAGCAGAAGCTCTATATGTATTTAATTCTGCTTGTACGTCTACTATACAGGGAACAATGCTCTCTCTTTTATAATATTCGGCACTTTCTTACTTCATCATTTCAGAATCAGAAAGGAATTTCATGTATGAAACACATGAGTATAACTGAGGGATTAACCTGTAATAGTATGTCAATGAGGATGCTCATGTTCACAAAATGCAACACTGTAAGTGATCTGCCTCAATATGTCACCGCTATATGTTCATTTACAAGAGAAAAAGTAGAATGTTTTCAGCAGGGGTTTTGTTCAGCATATTTAAGGGGCAGTTCCAGTTACAATTTAAAATAACATCCATTAAATATGGAATAAGATAAGTAAGTAACGTGATAAAGATATTATAAAAAATTCATGATGCATACTACAATATTAACATAATGTATAAGAATATAACTACTATAATACTGCCCCCTATATACAATAATATAACTACTAAAATACCGCCCCCTATATACAAGAATATAACTACTATAATACTGCCTCCTATATACAAGAATATAACTACTATAATACTGCTCCTATATACAAGAATATAACTACTATAATACTGCCTCCTATATACAAGAATATAACTACTATAATACTGCTCCTATATACAAGAATATAACTACTATAATACTGCTCCTATATACAAGAATATAACTACTATAATACTGCCCCCTATATACGAGAATATAACTACTATAATACTGCTCCTATATACAAGAATATAACTACTATAATACTGTCCCCTATATACAAGAATATAACTACTATAATACTGCCCCTGTATACAAGAATATAACTACTATAATACTGCCCCCTATATACAAGAATATAACTACTATAATACTGCCCCCTATATACAAGAATATAACTACTATAATACTGCCCCCTATATACAAGAATATAACTACTATAATACTGCTCCTATATACAAGAATATAACTACTATAATACTGCTCCCTATATACAAGAATATAATTACTAGAATACTGCCTCCTATATACAAGAATATAACTACTATAATACTGCTCCTATATAAAAGAATATAACTACTATATTACTGCCTCCTATATACAAGAATATAACTACTATAATACTGCCCCCTATATACAAGAATATAACTACTATAATACTGACTCCTATATACAAGAATATAACTACTATAATACTGTCTCCTATATACAAGAATATAACTACTATAATACTACTCCCTATATACAAGAATATAACTACTATAATACTGCTCCTATGTACAAGAATATATCTACTATAATACTGCTCCTATGTACAAGAATATAACTACTATAATACTGCCCCTATATACAAGAATATAACTACTATAATACTGCTCCTATATACAAGAATATAACTACTATAATACTGCCCCCTATATACAAGAATATAACTACTATAATACTGCTCCTATGTACGAGAATATATCTACTATAATACTGCTCCTATGTACAAGAATATAACTACTATAATACTGCCCCTATATACAAGAATATAACTACTATAATACTGCCTCCTATATACAAGAATATAACTACTATAATACTGCCCCTATGCACAAGAATATAACTACTATAATACTGCCCCTATATACAAGAATATAACTACTATAATACTGCCCCCTATGTAAAAGAATATAACTACTATAATACTGCCCCCTATATACAAGTATATAACTACTATAATACTGCCCCCTATATACAAAAATATAACTACTATAATACTGTCCCCTATATACAAGAATATAACTACTATAATACTGCTCCTATATACAAGAATATATCTACTATAATACTACCCCTATATACAAGAATATAACTACTATAATACTGCCCCTATATAGAAGAATATAACTACTATAATAATGCCCCCTATATACAAGAATATAACTACTATACTACTACCCCCTATACAAGAATATAATTACTATAATACTGCTCCTATGTACAAGAATATAACTACTATAATACTGCCCCTATACAAGAATATAACTACTATAATACTGCCACTATATACAAGAATATAATTACTATAATACTGCCTCCTCTATACAAGAATATAACTACTATAATACTACCCATATATACAAGAATATAACTGCTATAATACTGCCCCCTATATACAAGAATATAACTACTATATTACTGCTCCTATATACAAGAATATAACTACTATAATACTGCCCCCTATATACAAGAATATAACTACTATATTACTGCTCCTATATACAAGAATATAACTACTATAATACTGCCCCCTATATACAAGAATATAACTACTATAATACTGCCCCTATATACAACAATAAAACGACTATAATACTGCTCCTATATACAAGAATATATTTATATTATATATATATATATATATATATATATATATATATATTTATTTATATTGGTCCTGGAGCTAATGACGTCTCTCCATCTCTCTGGTCCCTATTTTGTGGCATCCAGAGGCATTTGTCTCATCTTCCCTACACAGAAATGAACACGAGTTTCCGTTAATTTATTTAAGGAAAGAAAAAGTAAAAAAAAACAAAGATTGGTTATTATCACTAAATAAACCCTTTTAATAAAGAGCATCCATAAACTATTGCACCCTATCACCTGCGTCCTGAATGCAGGTGGACCACTTGAAGTCTCAGGGCGAGATTTCTCAACCTGAGCATCAGGCAGTATCAGGACGAACATTTTGCCACAGCCCTGCTCTAATGGGCGGAAATCAGAGAAACGTCTTATTGCCACTGTTTAACCCTTTGAATTTTGCGATCAACAATGATCGCGGCAATTAAAAGGAAAGACTGATGGTGGAATACCTATTTTGTGTTACTCAATTGAGGCCCATACCTAGTATGGGCTGACAGCCGAAGGTTTATTGAAGACGCCATGGCTGCCTGAAACAAAAACAAACATACACATATTTAGTATCATCGCGACCATAACAACCTGTTTAATAAAATTATAGCATCACTTATAAAGATCTGTGCATGCCGTAAAAAAAATAAAAATTGCATTTTTGTCAAACTAAAATTACATTTTGAATATAGAGTTTTTCGGGAACTTAAGAATATTAGCAAAGAACAGTAAAGTGTATACAATAAAAATAAACCTATTCCCATCTGTTAAATCCCTCGCCACCACTCTGAAAGGACGCGTTCTCTGTTTATTTTTTTTGTAGCAATGACAAGCTGTTCTGCACGTGACCGCTGTTGTGGTACTCAGATGTGGTGCTAGCAAGAATGGCATGTCACCACTGAGGCTAATGATTGGCTGCAGCAGTCACGTGCAAGAACGGCACGTCATCGCTGCATGGAAGTCAATGGAGCCCATCAGGGACTAGCCGTGGATTGAATGGTATATGAGTATAGCTTTTTTTTCATTCTCATTTTATATGCTTTCCTGCTCTTTGCTAATTTTTTTAGGTCCCGAAAAACCACTTGCAAAATTACAGAAAAATCAAGCTTTAAATACAACTCGTTCGACAAAAATCAAAGACTCACACATCTATGTCCAACGAAAAATAAAAAGTTATGACCGCCGGTATGCAAAGATGAAAAATAGAAAAAAAATTTAGGTCCTCGAGAAAATGTTGTTCAATGTGTGTAGCGTATAACAATTACAAGATCTCCCAGTTTGATTGGCCAAAAGGTCCCACATGGTCGTGCTTACAACCATCTTCGGCACACAAGTACCTTGCCCTTGACCACATAATGCTACAATAGCACTCACTAAAACACAGTATCAGGATCACGTTATAGATTCTCTCTAGTGACAGATTCCCTTTAATATCCTTCATTGTTTTAATCCTGTACAGTCTCATATTGCCATCCAAACTGGGAGAGACTTAAAAGGGAATCCCCTATATTGTAGACCAGCCATTTATTCCCCTTTCCACAAACCTATGTCTGGCTGTTAGGCAACTGGCTGCAGCAGGAGCCTTCCTCACTGGTCTGTCTGCAATAGAAGACCAGTGATATAAAGTCCCACCTCTTAACAAGCCCCACCTCTTAGTCATCTCCTAGCCGGATATAGAAGGGATCAGGTAGAAAGTAACACCTGAGTTTCCATGGAAGATTTCCTTAAGATTCTTTGTTTTAAGATCATATAGAAAATCCTGAAGACCGTGGGCAAGTTTTTTATTCTGTTGACATTTATCTTTCATTTCTAGGTATACTTTCCTTTTACATTTGGTCCTCCCTTCTGCTGAATGTAAACAATGATACCGTTGAATTAATAAATTGTTCATGAAATGTTACATTGTTCTCGCACTTCTCCAGTCATGTCCTATTTTTAATAATAGAAAGAATTCTCTTCTCGCAAATTTTTCATCTTTTGTTTCTATTCCCAGAACAAACCAAGAAAGAACATGCTTGAATTCAATCTTAATAAAGAAAATCTTCGCTTAGATTAAATAAAAGGCAGGATCTTATTAGGTTTCTGTGTTAATGGGCCATGGAAGTTCTCTCCATTCCTCGGAGTGTTGAGTCTGACAAGTGAACTTAAATATTAATGACTAGGGTGTAATGATGAATATTCATTATTTAACACACACATATTCTCTCCTGATGGTTACATTGTTTCCAGAAACATCGTATCAGTGATAAGTAAATGATATATTAGCAATCACTGAAAGACGAGTTGATTAATGCATTGTCAATCTGTTTTTAAGACTATTAAATACGCGTAACATAATTGGAACATTTAATGTAACGGCCCCGACTGTAAGAACAAAACGTTCAAGGTGGATTTCTATTCATGTCTGAATAACTATAACTACAGTGTATATATATATACTGTATATACTCACACACAAGTATACAATGATACATACTAAGGCCAAGTTTTCGCACGTTTAGGAAATACTGCGGTTTTTCTGCAATGTATTTTGTAGCGGAAAATTGGCAGCATGATACAGTAGCAGCAGAGTGGATGAGATTTGAACAAATCTTCTCCACACGCAAAGTAAATGATGAACCTAAAAAAACGCTCAGAAATTGAACTGCCGTTTTTTTTATCCGCAGCATGTCTATTGTATTTGCTTAATCGCTGCTTATTTGTTGCGGGTTTTCTCCATTGATCTCAATAGGGAGGTAATAGTCTCAAGAAATAGCAGATGTTGCGGAAAAGCTACGATTCGGGCGCAAAAAAAACGCAACTCAAAAAAAAAAAAAATCTTACGCTTACCCAGAATTCTGTGCTTCCTCGTCCAAGCCGGCCTCCTGGAATGACGTTTCATCCCATGTGACCACTGCAGCCAATCACAGGCTACAGCGGTCGCATGGGATAAAACGTCATCCCAGGCGGCCGGTCTGCAGGACTCCAGAGGGTAAGTATGTGGTTTTTTGTTGTTTTTTTTAGTGCGGTTTTCCCCAGTGGCCATTCCGGATGAAAAACTGCACCACAATTTGGTGCGCTTTTTCGTCTGGAAGTCCCTGCGGTCGACAGGGCGTATACGCAGTGTTCCTTTATACGCCTGTATCCAACCTGTGTGAATGTAGCCTAAAGAATTGCCACTTTATATACTTTAACACAATTAATGCTGATGCAAATATCTCCTCTTTTAGCACTGATGGAAAAAAAACTGTAAATGATAGTAAAAATGCCGCAGCATATTATATTTTACTTAATCTATGTCGCTCTACGCATATTTGAAGGGAACCTGTTAGCAGTTTTGAGATCCCAAAACTGCTGACAGGATAATATAAAGGAGGGGGAGGACTTTTTAAACTTGCATGTTGCATGACCAAGAAAATTACCCCTGCCCGCAGATTGCAAGTGCCACTGAAGCGGGACTTGATGTGAAAGTGCTCCTACACTGCGCATTGCATGCCCCGCCCCTCTGCTCTGAGTGACGGCTCTGACATTCTCCTGATTGGCTTCTTCTGACACCTAAGGGCTATGAACACCTTTCAAATCAGTTTTCCAAAGCATCTAAAATATAAAGGATGCAACTTTGCCAATAATCGTTTTGTGTATACAGCTCCTATGCAGACCTATGCTTTCCAATATACTAATCTGATGATCCTGCAGTCACTACTTCTACCTGAGTTACTCCTGACCATCTGGAACGGATGGAGAAAAAGAACCAGAATCTGAGACGTCACCGGTGAGTCACTTAATGTAAATGTTTACTCTGCCTCTAATCAGCACTGTAGTCACTGTACGATCTGCAGCGAGATGATGGGTGGTATGATTATGATATGATTTATTTTTGTGAAACAGAATCTCCCAGCATATACTTACCCTTGTTTGGGGCATGCTGGGAGCTGGAAACAAATTAGTGCAAACCTAAATTGAGCTGTATGTGTGCTGGTGCTGTATTTATGTACGGAGCTTGGTTCTGGTGCTGTATATATGTACTGGGCTTGGTTCTGGGGCTGTATTTATGTACTGAGCACTATTCTGGTGTTGTGTATAGAACTATATTGCTTGTAAAATGTACAAATGTTTTTATGCTCGAGTTACATAAAAAGAAATGTGGAAAAGAAATGACACGTCATTGATTGGTAGAGAAAAAAACATGGCGAGGGGGAAGGAGATGTCGGGAAAGAAGTTGGGGGGCGCCAAACTGATTCTTTGCCCCGGGTGCTGGAGAACCTAGCTACGCCTCTGTGCCCGGCTCAGCATGATTGACAGTTCTCTCCCTATACACAAATAGGTAGTGACTTTTAAATCATCCTGAATCGGAAGGGGAAGTCAGAGGGGAGTTACCCAGCGGACACCAGTCCATGAGCTTGAATTAAAAATCCATAGTTAACTTGAAAAGCTATGTACACCATTGAAATAATTTATTTATTTATATATATATTTCTATCTATCTATCTATCAATGTCTCAGTGTGTCTTGTGCAACTTTCTAAATAATTTTTGTTAAAAATTATTTACTTTATTACTTTTTTATTTTTATTATTATTTACTTTAAAATTACTTTTTGAGATACAGCTGCTTGGTATTCTGGATACAGAGCAGCTGTATCTAGCGCTAAGACCTGAATCCGTCAGGTCAGCGGGACTGACTGCTTCAGTGTCAGTGTGTCCTGAGGATCGAGCTGTTACCGATCACATCTAAGTTCATTAAAAACTACATAGCCTTTAACTAATGCTCTTGTGGTCAAATGGACATGTTCAGAAATATAGTGTAACATCTTCTCAGAATAATGGGATCTGATTTAGCCAAAAATTTAAGCCACCACACTAATGCTCAAATAGGCCGGTTCAGTGTTATATGTGAACGCCCTCAAACTTGTGCCCATTAGAAATTGTTTATTTTATCTTTTTTAGTAACTCTTTTTTTCTGCTAAGCAAAATTCTTTAAAATAACTTTTTGGAAATAATGTCTTAAAAAGAAAAGAATTAATGTGAATAGGCACGTCAAATAAGTGTCCATCTTTAACAGCCACATTAGAAAAGGTTATCAAAGAAATGCCATCAATAGAAAATGTAATTATAAAACCAGGACACAAGACACAATGTAAATGAAAATTTAAATTTTTATCTGATAAAAAGGCAACACAAAATGTTCCGCAGCTTGAAGGTTACGTCTAATTACTCTGAACTTTGAAGAGCACTGAATGCATACAACGTAAGGGAAGGTTAAGAGACTCTTGACAGCAGATTGACCAGTGCTAAGCAAATGCAAATTCTAATAAACTTAAAAAAGTCAAGAGTTCATTACCGTACTGTGAAAAAGTATTTGCCCCTTTCAAAATGTCGCCTGGACAATTTCCAATCCTTAAAAATTTTCATTAGGATTAGAAAAACAAGTCTGATGTCTTTCGGAAACAGTGCCACACTTGTCCACAGGTTGTGTCTGTTATTGCAACTTAGCATCGTTGAACTGAATGTCGTTGAACTGTAATACTAGACACAGCCTGGGGACAGGGGTGGCGCTGATTTTTGGACAAAATCCGACATTATTTTCTAAACCTGTACAATTCCTTTAAAGCAAAGGGAACCTGAATAATCAAATACCAAAGCCTTTATTTAATAAAAAGTAACTCGTATGTATAAAATAATAATGAGCTATCTAAAAGGGGGCAAAAACTTTAATTTGTAATGGGCCAGGTTCTACAATTCTTCTACATACAATAATATGTATTACAAGAATAAATTTAGTGGTAAATGGCAATTTGTCTACTGAAGAGATTTGCATTCGCTGGGTGGTAGTCTTGGAATAATGCCAGGCTGCTTTTATAAAGGTTAATGACTTGCCCACAACAACCAAGAATATTGACTCTGATGAATTAGATCACTTACACTTTTCATTCATGGCATTAAGAAATTTGGATTGTGTGTCGCTGAACATATCATTGTGCTCAGGTCACGAGTGGTGCCAAATGTCAAGTTGGGACCGGCTGCCTCCATGTATGCTTAGAAGTGGACATTTAATGAACAGACGGAGGAAAGGTCCAACATGATTCCTGTATGAATACAATGTTTCCTAGAACACATGGAATCGGAGACGTAATATAAAGCTTCTGGGCCCCAATGAGAAATCTGTAAGAGAAGTCCTACCTACCATGGGCCATTTATAATACTGGTGTCTCGTCATGTGGCAGCGGGACAATAGGGTCCCTAGGAAACGAGGGCCTAGGTACAACAGCAACGTCTGTACCCCCTGTAGCTACGCCCTGACATAGAATCAGGGGGTGGACTGAGAATTGTCCAGGTCCCACAATATTTTTATACATTGATATATATATTTAATTAATTTTTTTACTTTGTTTACAAACCTGAGTTTATTACTTTTTTCTGTTTTCTTTTCATTTATAGAAGTTTTTGGGGGATTTACCGGGTGCTACAAAACCCCTGCCAATCAGAGTGAAGAACAGTGACAGTGGACTAGAAAGGAATTTGACGGGAATTACAGTTAGGTCCAGAATTATTTGGACCGTGACACAATCTTCATGATTTGGGTTTTGCTGCCACCACATTGGATTTGAAATGAAACAACTGAGATGCAATTGACGTTTAGACTTTCAGGTTTAATTCAAGGGGTGGAACAAAAATATCCTGTGAAACTTTTAGGAATTGCCGCCATTTTTCTACACGGCCGCCTCATTTCAGGGGCTCAAAAGTAATTGGACAAATTAACATTACCGGAAATAAAATGTGTTTTTTTTAATACTTTGTAGAGAATCCTTTGCAGGCAATGACGGCCTGAAGTCTGGAACCCATGGACATCACCACACGCCGGGTTTCCTCCTTCGTGATGCTTTGCCCGGCCTTTACTACAGTGTCTTCAGTTGTTGCTTGTTTGTGGGTCTTTCTGCCTTAAGTTTTGTCTTAAGCAAGTGAAATGCAGCTCGATCGGGTTGAGATCTGGTGACTCGGCCATTGCAGAATATTCCACTTCTTTCCTTATAAACTCCTGGGTTGCTTTCACAGTATGTTTTGGGTCATTGTCCATCTGTCCTGTGAAGTGACGTCTAATCAACCTGCTGCATGTGGTTGGATCTGAGCAGAAAGTACATCCCTGAACACTTCAGAATTCATCTGGCTGCTTTTGTCTTCCGTCACATCAGCAATAAACAGTAGTGACCCAGTGCCAGGCAGCCATGCATGACATGCCATCACACTGCCTCCACCATGCCATCACACTGCCGCCACCATGCCATCACACTGCCACCACCATGCCATCACACTGCCCCCACTATGCCATCACACTGCCTCCACCATGCCATCACACTGCCTCCACCATGCCATCACACTGCCCCCACCATGCCATCACACTGCCCCCACCATGCCATCACACTGCCCCCACTATGCCATCACACTGCCCCCACCATGCCATCACACTGACTCCACAATGCTATCACACTGCCTCCACCATGCCATCACACTGCCGCCACCATGCCATCACACTGCCGCCACCATTCCATCGCACTGCCCCCACCATGCCATCACACTGCCGCCACCATGCCATCACACTGCCCACACCATGCCATCACACTGGCTCCAGCATGCCATCACACTGCCCCCACCATGTTTTACAGAGGATGTGGTTGCTTTGGATCATGAGCCGTTCCAAGCCATCTCCATACTTTCTTCCTCCCATCATTCTGGTACAGGTTGATCATAGGTTCATGCTGTTCCAGAACTGGCCTTTCTATTTTGAGGCTGATTAATGGTTTGCACCTTGTGGTGAACCCTCTGTATTTGCTCTCATGAAGTCTTCTCCTTATGGTAGACTTAGATACTGATCCACCTACTTCTAGGAGAGTGTTCTTCACTTGGGTAGATGTTGTGAAGTGGTTTTTCTTCACCATGGAAAGGATTCTGCGATCATCCACCACTGTTGTCTTCCGTGGAGGTCCAGGCCTTTTGGAGTTCACGAGATCACCAGTACGCTCTGTTTTTTTTTTTTAAAGAAGGTACTAAACTATTAATTTGGCCACTCCTAACATGTGTGCTATCTCTCTGATGGATTTTTACAGCATAACGATGGTCTGTTTCACTTGCATTGAGAGCTCCTTTGACCTCATGTTGTGGGTTCACAGCAACAGCTTCTAAATGCAAATGCCACACCTGGAATCAACTCCAGACCTTTTACCTGCTTAATTGATGATGGATTAACGAGGGAATAGCCCATGCAGCCCATTAAATAGCTTTTGAGATAATTGTCCAATTACCTTTGGTCCCTTGAAAAAGAGGCAGCCACATATTAACAAGCTTTTATTCCTAAACCCTTCCTTAAATTAAGATGTGAATACCCTCAAATTAAAGCAGAGAGTCCGCACTTTAAGCCCATATTGATTATATAACAAAATGCCAAAACTCGTGTCACTGTCCAAATAATTCTGGATCTAACTGCATATTGCAGATATTTTGAAGGATGACGTTATGTTGTGATTCCAGTAATGACACCAAGTACCTTCTTAGGGCTTGTTTCATAAATAGAGCTCCATATTCCATGCTTCCTTTCACACAGTAAGGCTAAGTTCACAAAAACAGTTGAGTATCTAAAAAAAAACAATAAAAAAACAACTCCTAACTATACTCACCCACCCCCCCCGCCCGTGTTCCTGTGGCAACAGTTCCCTGATCCCCCGCCGGTCTCTGCACCAGGGTTGCTAACCTCCACTTTAGTAACTTCAGGTCAACTGAGCTAAAAATCAAGAACAGACCAAAATTTTTACGGATACATTACAAAATCATTGCCTTTGCACTGTGCAGTGTGCTAGGAGTGACTCACCAATTATAGCCCTGCTTGTAGCTTTCCCATGCTAACTTAGCGCAGGAAAGCTGCAAAAGGGGCTCTGATTTTGTGAGTCCGACTGACTCACAACAAAGTCTATCCCCCACCCCCACATCAACTGCCACTACCGCCAGGGCCTGTTTTAAACAAAGTGTGGCCATTGGCAAAGTTAAAAGGGGGCCCCAAATGCTGAATTACTATATCAATAAAACAGTCAATTCAGAAGGCAGTGTGCAGAGAACAGCAGTCCAGGAATGTTGCAAGCCCCAAAACATATGTCCCCCTTTCACACAAAAAAGTTATCTATATACATATACAGTTATTATATCATACCAGATGAAATAATACCTGCATACTGTTACTGAACACAACTCACTATTATAATGCCAATATTACCAATAATAACACAATATATGGTCCAAGTAATACCGCCACACCATAAGCACATAGTGACTGAATAATACCCCCATACTGTTACTGAATAATACCGCCACACCATAACCACATAGTGACTGAGTAATATCCCCATACAGTTACTGAATAATACCGCCATACCATAACCACATAGTGACTGAATAATACCCCCATACTGTTACTGAATAATACCACCACACCATAACCACATAGTGACTGAGTAATACCCCCATACTGTTACTGAGTAATACCTCCACACCATAACCACATAGTGACTGAATAATACCCCCATACTGTTACTGAATAATATCTCCACACCATAACCACATAGTGATTGAATAATACCCTCATACTGTTACTGAATAATACCGTCACACCATAACCACATAGTGACTGAATAATACCCCCATACTGTTACTGAATAATACCACCACACCATAACCACATAGTGACTGAATAATACCTCCATACTGTTACTGAATAATACCGCCACACCATAACCACATAGTGACTGAATAATACCCCCATACTGTTACTGAATAATACCGCAACACCATAACCACATAGTGACTGAATAATACCCCCATACGGTTACAGAATAATACTGCCACAGTTTAACCAAATAGTGACTGAATAATACCGCCACACCATAACCACATAATGACTGAATAATACCCCCATACTGAAACTGAATACCACCGCCACACCATAACTACATAGTGACTGAATAATACCCCAATACGGTTACAGAATAATGTCGCTACACTATAACCACATAGTGACTGAAAAATTCCCCCATACTGAAACTGAATAATACTGCCACAACATAACCACATAGTAACTGAATAATACCCCCATACTGTTACTAAATAATACCCCCACACCATAACCACATAGTGACTGAAAAATACCCCCATACTGTTACTGAATAAAAAACACTATTCAAAGACCAATATTACCGCCATATAGTGACCATATAGTGGTAGATGCCAGTTATACACAGGAGTTCTGCAGACCATATAAGTGATAACATCACATTTATATCCAGTGATTCACAGGTGATGTTTTCTCTAATTAGAGTCGTTCACTTTCCCTTTTATTCTCCGTCCGGCCCAGACCAGTGTGATGACCTATTCCAGCCACGACTCATCTCTGCAGAATTGATTGGTTTCTCTCTTTTCCAGAACCCTTCATACCTATGCCTCACCCTAAATAAACTCGTAATCCACAGTGCCCCAGATGGTAAAAATGATCCCTTAGTGCTCGACACCATAACAGTGCCCCATCAGTAAACGTGACCCCACACAATAATAATTCCACTTTGTGCCCCCTGTGGATATTGCCACACACAGCCCCTGTAGATAGCACCACCCACAGTCTCCTGAAGATAGTGCCACGTAGCCCCCCCTTGTACATAGTGTCACACAGCCCCCCTTGTATGTAGTGCCACACAGCCCCTCCTTGTACATAGTGCCACACAGCCCCCAGAGCAGAGAGTGGTAGTGGTAGCCTACTGCTATCACTCTCTGCTCTGCCACACTTCACTTACATTTGGGAGCAGGAAAGCGAACGAAACCAAGTGAATGACTTACTCATGCAGCGGCAGTCTGTGTGAGGTCGGTGCTGGCTCGGGAGTGGACCACTCCAGTCACATGACCAGAGTCACTTGACCTCACGTCACGTCAGGTAACTGGACTGGTCCACTCCTGGCACTGACCTCACTCAGACTGTCATTCTCTTGACCGCGGCATACTCTTCCCTTTGCACTGCACATGTGCATTTTGGCAAATGTGCAGTGCAATGATTCGGGAGAATGAGAATATATCCCGGAGGGTGCTTATTTCTGCCAGACACTATGGATGGCAGAAAAAGTCCCCTGAAGGGAGGTGGGGGACCAGAGAAGAGTTGCCACAGGAGTACCAGGGGAGGTGACTATAGTGTTTTCATTATGTTAAAGTTTCAGTATATATGTAAGTGAGATTTTTCAAATTTCATCCACTTTGCTGCTACTGCATCCCACTGCGGATTGTCCTGCTGCAAATCCATACGAAAAATCTGCAGCAATTCCACTACATGTGAAAGTAGCCTAATAGAGTAAAATTATAAAAATCCGGCTGCCTGCAGTTGCCACTAGGGGGAGCTGACTGCATATGATTTTATATAGATCTCTGTAGAATAAAAAGAAGCTCAGGACCCCAAGCTTTATGTGTTTTCTTGACTGCGTGTTGCCTTAATTGTTTGTCTGCCCCTGCATAGAATCATGACTAATAATACTGGTGGGTCTCTCTTAACACCTGTGTCATGGCTCCCGTTTATAACTAAATTTGTGACTCTGTGATAGACCCATCATTGTCCATTTGCTTTAAATGGGTCCACCCGAGCTCCATTGGGGTTTCAGTCATTTTTGATGGTAATATTAGTACTGTATGTAGCACAGAACCTAGTACCATTGTGTTGTATGTGCGTATATTATTTTATAAATATATATATATATATATATATATATATATATATATATATATATATATATAGTCATTTTGTTTATTTTTTGTATTTTTTATATTTCTCAGTTTTTGTGTTATGTATTTATTTTATGATTTTTTATATTTTTGTCTTTTTTTTAAAACATTTTGTGTTTTTATTTTATTTGTATTTTTTTATATATTTTTGTGTTACTTTTTAGTTCTTTTAATAATTGTTTTTATTTTTATGTTTTTTTTTATTTTTTATCACTAGGTTAACCAAAGCATACTTGAATTCTCAGACTCTCAGAATTACGCCAAGAATCCAAATGTCTCTTCCTTTACAGAAACAAGATATACTAAGTTATTCCACACCTGAGAATATGCGAACACTTGGAAGCTGCCTCGTTAAGCTATCAGAGTAACGAAACCCTATGAAGAATTACTGTACTATAAACACAGTGAGGAGCAAATTGACATTCAAACCTGCGAAAGTGAGAAAGCTTTTAATCGGCAAATGCTTGTAAAATGATCGCTCCCAATTAGCCGTCTAGACTCATCATCAATGCTCAGTTTATGAAGACGACCAAATATCAATAGCTATTTGTCGTACAGCAGGCTGAAGAGGAATAGAATAAAAAATTTATTAGTTTTTGGTTTTCATATATTTTTACGTACCGGCCCCCAGTCCATGAAACATCACTATTCCCAGCATATCTTTATTATGACTCCACTCTTCATAGTAGCAGGGCAGGCGTGGGGGAGGGGGTATCATTTGCGAATCCTGTCTAGATCAGTCTACACTCTTGTAGACTTGAGATTGAGCTGGCACTTAGCATGGCCCTAAGGCGATGTTATAGGGTAGTAACAAGTCCAGGTGTTGTGCCATTTATAGTGGTTCGTTAACCCTCACAGGCCTGTCATTAAATATGGCAGATTTAGCATTTTTCACTTCTCCAGCGGGACTAGCATTGCTCCAGTTTCTACATTGATGAAGTGTACAAGGTCAGCAATTTCCTGCTTATGGACACAACTCTATTTACCATAGAAATATTATAATATACGCCACGGCTCCGAATTGCCCGAGCAGTGGGGTTTCAAAGCAACAGATTGTTTTGTTAAATCATTTAAATGGTACATACAATAATGATGGATATACAGGATTTTACAAAATTGAACAGCATAAATAAGATTTTAAGATATATATATACACACACACACACACACACACACACACACACACACACACACACACACACAGTACTGTGCAATAGTTAGGCAGTTGTGAAAAATGCTGCAAAGTAAGAATGCTTCCAAAAATAGAAGCGTTAATAGTTTTTGTTTTATCAATTAACAAAGTACAAAATGAATGTACAGAAGAAAAATCTAAGTTAAATCAATATTTTATTTTACCACTTCAAAACAGCATCAATTCTTCTAGGTACACTTGCACAGAGTCATGGATTTTGTAGGATAATAGTCAGGTGTAGGATTAACCAATTACACCACAGGTGATAATGATCATCATTTTCAATTGTAGATTAAAACACAGTCATTAACTGCAACAGAAACAGCTGTGTAGGTGGTTTATAACAGGATGAGGAACAGTCAAACTTTGCTACAAAGGCGAGGTTGTGGAAGACAGTTTCATGTCACAGGTCCACCATGGCAAGACTGAGCACAGCAACAAGACACAAGGTAGTTAGTTATACTGCATCAGTAAGGTCTCTCACAGGCAAAGATTTCATAGCAGATTGGGGGTTTCAAGGTGTGCTGTTCAAGTTCTTTTAAAGAAACACAAATCAACGGGCAACGTTCAGGATCGTAGTGGTCGACCAAGCAAAACTTAATGCAGTGTACAAATCATGCTTACTTCTCTTCAAAATCGATCAGAAGATGTTCAGCAGTGCCATCAGTTCAGAACTGGCAGAAAGCAGTGGGACCCAGGTACACCCATCTCCTGTTTGGAGAATTCTGGCCAGATGTAAACTTCATGAAAGAATTGCGGGCAAAAAGCCATAACTTCAACGTGGAAACAAGGCCAAGCGACTCCACTATGCACAAAAACTTAAGAACTGGAGTGTAGAAAAATGGCAGCCGGTGCTCTGGACTGAAGCATGGTGGAGGGTCCTGGAGAGCGGTACAATAATGAGGGGCTGCGGGAAACAGTGAAGCATGGTGGATGGTCCCGGTAGAGCGGTACAATAATGAGGTGCTGCAGGAAACAGTGAAGCATGGTGGAGGGTCCTGGAGAGCGGTACAATAATGAGTCTGCAGGAAACAGTGAAGCATGGTGGACGGTTCTGGAGAGCAGTACAATAATGAGTCTGCAGGCAGCAGTGAAGCATGGTGGAGTGTCCTGGAGAGTGGTACAATAATGAATGTCTGCAGGAAACAGTGAAGCATGGTGGAGGGTCCTGGAGAGCGGTACAATAATGAGGGGCTGCAGAAAACAGTGAAGCATGGTGAAGAGTCCTGGAGAATGGTACAATAATGAATCTGCAGGAAACAGTGAAGCTTGGTGGAGGGTCCTGGAGAGCGGTACAATAATGAGGGTCTGCAGGAAACAGTGAAGCATGGTGGAGGGTCCTGGAGAGCGGTACAATAATGAATGTCTGCAGGAAACAGTGAAGCATGGTGGAGGGTCCTGGAGAGCGGTACAATAATGAGGGTCTGCAGGAAACAGTGAAGCATGGTGGAGGGTCCTGAGAGCGGTACAATAATGAGTCTGCAGGAAACAGTGAAGCATGGTGGAGGGTCCTTGCAAGTTTGGGTCTGCACTTCAGCAAACAGAGTTGGGGACTTGGTCAGGATTAATGGTGTCCTCAATGCTGAGAAATACAGGTTGATACTTATCCATCATGCAACACCATCAGGTCTGATTGGCTCCAAATTTATTCTGCAGCAGGACAACGACCCCAAACATACAGTCAATGTCATTAAGAACTATCTTCAGCCTAAAGAAGAACAAGGAGCACTGGAAGTGATGATTTGGCCCCCACAGAGACCCGATCTCAACATCATTGAGTCTGTCTGGGATTACATGAAGAGACAGAATGATTTGAGCAAGCGACATCCACAGAAGATCTGTGCTTAGTTCTCCAAGATGTATAGAACAACCTCCCTGCCGAATTCCTTGAAAAATTGTGTACAAGTACCTAGAAGAATTGATGCTGTTTTGAAGGCAAATGGTGGTCACATTAAATATTGATTTGATTTAGATTTATTTTCTGTTTATCCAATTAGAATTTTGTTAATTGATAACAAAAAAAAACTGTTAACACTTCTATTTTGGAAAAGGTTCTTACTTTGCAGCATTTTTCCACAACTGCCTAAAACTTTTGCACAGTACTGTATATATTGTAATTGCCATTTACAATGAGCATAAAAAAATTAAATAATTAAAAAAGTTGAAAAAAAATATTTGGTAGGAGCACAACGAATCTTATATTACAGTGTTTGCTAATTTATTAAACTTTCAAGCGTAGTGATACATATAAATGTGCTGATATATAAACCCAGCGAAACATTTACATAATTAATAATCAATCAATGTACAGACAAAAATATACAAAAGTGACACGTAAAAAGACATGTGAATCCATGCAGGGTATAAATATAATAACATCTTTCAATATCGTATACATTTCGTAATGATCATAAGTGTAAAAAGTGCAAAATCGACATTATTATATAAAATGACAAACATCAGCTGTGCAATGAGGAAGGTAAGAATCGCATCCACTAATCACAAGGAACTAAGAAGAAAATGCTGCGAATAAATTTACATAGTAATCAGCATTTATATCTACCGGTACTTACTGCTCATGCTCAATGCTGAGTCATTGGATGATGAAGACCTCCAACTAGCCAATGGTCCTGTAGATAACAAAATCTGCTATAGGGAGGGAACTGGTCATGTGACACAGCAAGATACGTACTGTCACGTGATGCATAAACACGCCCACAGTAGGGGAGGGTCTGGAGTCTCACATGGTGTAGTCTGTACATAATGGGGGTTGTCATCTATTGTGCCACTCTTACCCTCTTCACTGCACAGCGGATGTTTACGTGTCATTTTATATAATGTCGATTTTGCATATTTTACACTTCTGATCATTACGAAATGTATATGATATTGAAATATTTTATTATATCTTTACCCTACATGCAATCACATATTTTTTTACATGTCACTTTTGTATATTTTTGTCATTGATTGATTTATTAATTCTGTAAATATTTCACTGGGTTTATATTCCAGCACATTTATATGTATTTATATGTATCACTATGATCACTATGCCTGAAAAAAGTCCCATGAGCTAAATAAAGAAGGAACGCTCTTTTTGGATATCTTTGGAAGCGGTGCAATCATTTTGATTGTTTTGGACAGACTGCTGCTGGCACTCGCTTCATTTATATTCTTTGAGTGCTGCTTATTTCTCTTATATATATATATATTAAAGCACCAATCAGCCCTTACCACCTGCCTAATATTGTGTAGGTCCCCTGTGTGTGACTAAGACAGCTCGGACCAATCAAGGCATAGACTCCACAAGACCCCTGAAGGTTCCTGTGATATCTGGCACCATCTTGGTTAGCAGCTGATCCTTTAAGTCCTGTAAGTTGTGAGGTGCGGCCTCCATGGCTTCTTTTTCGTATTGAGATCTGGAAAATTTGTAGACAAGTCAACATCTTGAACTTTTTGTCATGTTCATCATAACATTTATTTTTTATTTTTAAGCAATAGATTTTATTTACTTTTATTTCAAACTACAGGAAAGGAAATAAGAGGTAAATCAAAACAAAGACATATCAATCATTGGAAGCGAACAATGCATAATCAGTCATAGTTTATATGTGATATTAGAGTACAGATTATGTGGTGTTACAAGACCAAAGCATTATATAGGACAGTGGTGAAGAATTCATATCCCTATATTGCAAGACCTATCTGACATAAGGAAATAGAATGTCAAAATATGTCTAGGGAATTAAAATATTTTATATCCCATTGTTTATGAGATTGAGGCATTCCATGTTGTTGTATCGCGAGGGCTTTTTCATACATACATGTATTATTTACCAAATGTGTTACGTCCCTACTGTTGAGTGTTTTTTTTCTTTCCAGTAACGCGTAATAACCAGTTTTGTAGACATGAAAAGGTGTGTAGTCACTGTCCTAGCGGAGTGTGGAAACCCTTCTGTACCTACAGTATAAACATGAGTGAAAGTTTAAGTTGCAGAGAGAAAGTTTGTTTCGGTAAAGTGATTATAATGGGATGAACTGCCAATCGTAGTGTGTGAATGGTTCCTTAAACCATTCCTGAGCAATGTTTGCCGTGTAGCAATAGGCATTATCCTGCTGATGGAGGACACTGTCATTAGGGTATACCGCTGCCATGAAGGGGGTACTTGTCTGCAGCAATGTTTAGGTAGGTGGTACGTGTCACATCCACATGAATGCCAGGACCCAAGTTTTTTCCAGCAGAACATTGTCCAGGGCATCACACTGCCCCCACCGGCTTGTCTTCTTCCCATAATGCATCCTGGTGCCATCTCTTCCCCAGGTAAGTGACACACACGCACCCGGCCGTCCACATATTGTAAAATAAACTGTGATGCATCAGGCCAGGCGCCTTCTTCCATTGCTCCATGATCCAGTTCTGATGCTCACATGCCCATTGTAGGGTCTTTCTGTGGTAGATATAGGGTCAGCATGGACACCCTCACTGGTCTGCAGCTACACAGCCCCATATACACCAAGCTGCCATGCTGTGCGCCTTCTGACATCTTTCTATCATAGCCAGCATAGCCAATTTGTGCTACAGTAGGTCCTCTGTAGGATCAGACCCCCACAAGCTAGCCTTCACTCCCAAAGCACATAAATGAGCCTCGGGCGCACATGATTCACCCGGTCACTGGTTGTCCTTCCCTGGTGCACTTTTGGTAGGCACTAACCAATGAATTCCGCGAACACCCCACAAGACCGGTCATTTTGGAAATGTTATGACTCGGTCGTCTACAGATCATAATTTGGGCCCCTTCAAAGTCACTCAGATCTTTACTCTTGGCCATTTTTCTTGCTTCCAACACATCAACTTTAAGAACTGACTGATCACTTACTGCCCAATATATCCCCCCCACCTTATCAGGTGCCATTATAACCAGATTATAAATGTAATTTACTTCACTTAAAGGCGTACATGTTCAATAGCCACGTGTTGCCGTTAGTGTGTCTACTATGAGTCATGAGTTGCTCCAAATGTATTATGTAGCATGTCTCATCTTGATAAATGTCTCATTTGTCATTTGTAACATACTTCTTACAATACTTTTGTCTCCTAATGTTTCCCAATGTCTATCGTGGTCTATTGCGGCCATTCCTTATTAACATAGAGTCACCCCTAAAAAAAGCCTCTCTGAGGAACCTCTATAGTGACAGCTATAGTTGGTGCTGTATTCCAGGGAACCACAAACAAGAGTTCAGGGGACCTCTGTGTTACACTAAATCCAAATGATCAGGAACGAATATGTATATGAAACGCGTACAGATACCAACAGGCTCAGAGTCACTCAATGAGTGTCCTCATTGGGGTAATTTTTTGGAGTAGGGGGTACTTAGCTTATACATATTTAGAAACACTGGGATAGAAAACCTGTACACTCTTCCAGGTCCATTTTATAGGTACAAATGTCGGACAGGTTCTCTTTTACCACTTCCCGACATCCGCCGTATAAGTGAAAAATAAAAAATTAGAAAAATTGATGCGGAGGGAAAGGGTTAATAATTGCGCCTGGAATATCTGAATACGTTTCATACTTAAGGATATCGGTTTCATTAATTTTCATTCATTGAGTCATCCAGCTTGAAACTTTATAAAATAATCCATTGAATCATATACATTGGAAATGTGATACTTTGCAATGTAAGTTACCTCTGCAATCACTAGTATTACTAAAATTCCATGTACCCCACGCGTTTCACGGATACCTATCATTTTACTCAAATCATGATACTAATGCAAGCTAAATCTAGAAATACAGCTCAGTCAATGCAACACATAGTAATGCACTATACCACACATGACACACTGTCGAGGGCAGCTCCTACTTGTGGATCATTCCATAAGGCCATATTAAGGTCATATAACCTCATAATTGTATTATATATCATTCGCGTCAGCCAAATAGCCTTAAGTAAAGTGTAAGTGGGATGTTTTTCAAGCTCAAGGTCCCAGGAGAAGGTAAATATCCATATTAATACTGAGACACTGCTGGTAAATCTTCACCAGTGGAGTCAAATGATGTTAGCTGTAAAATGTGATATTGTTTAGTTTTTACATTAGACTTAATGATCTGTTGTATGACTCCATATTGATTTGCTTGCAAAATTGTGGTCTTAAGTTTTATCCAAATGCAACAGGCAAACAAAAAAGTCAAGAATTTCCAACAGAGCATATGTTTGTTCCAAGTTTGCAGATGGCTTTAATCTAGACTTTTGGGATACCGGATCTAATCTCATAAAATATTAAATATTTCCATTATTTTACTGTTTGTTTTTTGTCTATGAGTCATTATATTCCCTCATGTAAATGATCATAGGATGTTTAATTGATGAAAGATTTATGTAGGCAGAGCTATGTAGACTGGTGCGTTCTTGGTTGGTCTTATCTAGTCTTACACAAGATTCTTAAGTAGGCTGTCAATCTATTACAATTGGCACCAGGACTGCTGCTAATCAATGATTATTTTATCTCTGTGTTTGGGCATTGCTAGGCAATGCCTATGGTCTGAGTCTGGATTTGGTCATCATTTAGCTTTGTCTGGTAAGTTAGGGCCTAGTACTTTTCATGGGCTTATATATACTTCAGGCCTGGATTACTCAGGTACTGGTTATACTGTCATGTGCTAATTCTTTCCAAATTTGACTTGGTGACATTATTCTTGTATATGTGTTTGTTTGTACTGTGGGACCTGTGGGTCCTCTGAGAGATCTCATTTTTGTATTGTGGTTTTATGTGTATCCTGGGATCAGTATTTCCACTGTTTTGCTTGCCCTCCCTGTGCATTTGGTCCGCTGACGAGCTCTTGTCTTACCCTCCTGTGGGATATTCAGATAGGTTAGTGATGTTGATTCTTGTCCACTGTCTATTCATCTGTCATCCACTCCCTTTATGCATTGTCTACATCTTCTACTACCTTCAGTGTTCGGTTCTGCTCATCCACTGGTGAGTTACTTGTGCCTTTTGTTTTCTGTCAGTGTTGATGGGTGCTTCATCCATGCGATAGGGATTGTCTGTTGTTGCAGTCTTACGCACCACCAGAAGCGTAACACAATCTAAAAACCTACCATTCATATTGTGGCTAGAACAAAACAATTTGGACATAGGGGTACATCCATTTGATAAAATTGGTAAAACATATATTTTCTTAAAATGCAAAATGTAATCTGATTTACTGTAAATCTTAAAATTTCCCTACTTGCTTTAAGTCCCATAAGGGAATATTGCCAAATAACAAGGGAACTTCAAGACGACCTGTAAAAATCTGTCAGTCATACAGCACATCACATCTGGTATTTAATGGGGTTAATGAAAAAGAAAACCTTTCTATAATTTGCTTTTGAGTCCCAAACTATGTGAATTTATTACAGAAAAACAATCCAGCATCGTTCCAGATTAACAGAGGTTTCTTTAGTGTTTCTATCTCTGTTCATTTCTCACATCAATCTATTAAGAACATATTTTTGCAGATCTTTTGTTTCTATGGAAACATCACATCAACAAAAATGTTCTCATTAATGTGGTTCAGCCAAGACCAAAAGACAAAATACCACAATATGCTAATGCAGACATTCACTGAATGACTCAGATTCTTAAAGTAGAAATGATCAGTCAATAACTCCATCTCCATATTCAGATATCTTGTATTCAAGTTGCACAAGTCAGGCTAACTTAACATAGCGACATAGTCACAGGATTAAAAAAAAAATGTAAACCTCCCGAAATGTCTCTCCTACTCCTACCTTCCACCTCTAGTAAATTTGTGTTCCAGCGTTGGTGGCGTGAAGAATTTTTGAAGTGCCCTTAGCACTTTTAGCCCCTCTGCACCAAGGGCTGGGCGCCAGAGGACACTCCCGTGGGTCAAAGCTCGGACACAATTATGGGTCCCACAGTCCAGCAGAAGACAAACCTAGTTGAAGTTCACTTTGGAACCAATCACTTGTCACTAGGGTCTTTTTCTTAGGGGCTTTTCCCCAAAATACCTAAAAGACCTCAGTGATATGTCCTGTGTGTGCAATGATAACAGCAAAGCTTCCGATAAAACTAAAAGTAGACATATACATATCATATATTCATGGAGGGTGTTGGTTCCTCAGAATTATCCCTCTAGTGGAACCAAGGAATCCCAGTCCAACTATGTCTGCACCACTAGCCACAGGGCCAGCTACAAGGCCCTTGGGTCTCCTGTCTACCCTAACCTCAGCGTGATAAGATAAGTGCATGTTACCAAGATTGTTAAGAGCCCTATAAGCCCATTGGACCGTGGCACTTGCAAAGGTTGGCACAGCCCGCACCAAGCCTTCTGTACCAACTCCCATTGTTTGCTGAATCTCTATAGGAATATGGAATCCAGCATTATCATTTGTTCCACACCTGCAAGGAAAATACCCAAACCAATTCAATTCAAGTGCTCCCTGTCAAGGACAGAACTATTCATTGATGATTTTGCGGTACTACTGGTGGTTGGGTGGCAGAACATATGCATCCAAGATCTGTAAGACAGGGCTCACACATTTTATTCGAAACACCATACATATTTCCCAAAAGCCTATGTAAAACCATAGACTACACAATGTAATTAGGGTGGGGCCCATAGAGGACAGACGACTACTCTAGTGGGTCCACGTTCTGACACAATAATGAGGCCCTCCCACAACAGGTCCCATAGTGTTCAATGTAGACAATCCCAAGGGAAAATTAATTAATTCATTCTTGGGTAATTTCACAAATAATCTATTCATTTTTTTCCTGGTGATAATGTCAACTTGATCTGTATAGTTGATGGGTGGGTCTTCAGTATAATTTAGTTTGGAGGGCTCAATGCACCCTAGTGTGCCACTTAATGTGATATGACAATGTACTGTGCCAAATGACAAACTCAATTCTGCTGCATTATCAAGTTCTGCGTCTTCTCCATTGGAGCCCTGTTAAAATCTCTTCAAAAATTGAGAGTGCAATTTCTAACCTTTTTTCAATTGCAACCGGACAATTATTCATGATCACATTCCTTAATGCGAATAGAAAGTCATTCATGCAAAGTATTTTAATACACAGGCTCAAAGTGACCCAGTATAAATCCAGCACAATTTTATTATTATTTTTTTCTAGTCATGCCGAAATCTGGTTTGTTATGTTTGACACCTGCAGCAAGCTTCATTGTGATGGTGGCTTTTCGATTGAAAGAATTTCCTGCACCAGGTGGGAAGTAAACGCTATCTTTGGATGTTCCATTTTTGTTAAAATATCGTAAATTGCCAAATTTCCATAATCACTTTCAACCATTGTTATACCTGCTGGGCTGTTATTTTGTAATGGCTGGCAGTTTGATAAAGGGACAGAAACTACAGGATCGCTAGGAACGGCATGTACAGCCTTTGATATATACACCTACATATACATCAATAGAATGTTTTACCATGTCTTATATTTTTGCTATACATTGTTAACAGTTATATTTTCCCTAAATTGCAAAACCTAAAAAATACCAAAAAATTCTAGAAAATAATACAAACAATAACTAGTTTTTAGCAGGTGACAAATCCTCCAAGCCATTGATATTTTTGTGATGCTAAAGACATTTCATGATTTTCTGTAGGATGATTTATTCTAAAATGTAACTTGACTCAAAAGGTTTAACTTTTCATGATAACATGTATATTGCTTGTTGAAAGTGAAATGGGAAGTATGAATTCGAGGATATTCCTGTACCATGTTATCCCAGGTATGTAAGCTTATGGGGAGTGGAGAGGGGTAGCTCAACAACAACAAACAGTAACAAAAATGACAAAATCCATACCAATATGAACCAATAATGCCACAGCAACAACTACAAAAAAACATAATAATAACAATAGCAATAAAAACCACCAACACCACTTAAACAACAAACATAACAGCCCCTGTTTCCTGAAAAAAAAGTCCCCTTCACTGTTTTTCCTGCACAGCGGTGGAAGAGCCACTGGTTCTGCAAGGAACTCCACAGGCAGATGGTTAGAAGCGAGAAGAGCCGCAAGAGGCAGAAATCTCCAATACTTTTGCACTCTCGGTATTAAAGAATGGACGTTGGATTACCATCCGTACCTGGTAGACCTGGAAAAAGTATTCAATCAGCTGGAAAAAAAAACATTGCCATATCGTCCTTGACGTCGACACCTAAAAGCAACAACCCGTCAACGCTACCCAAGATTGGGCTTTGGTGGACAGCGACCAGACCGAGATCGCTCAAAGCCAGGAAGATGCCTTTTAAGAATCCACCTCTTTGACCCTGAACAGACAAACTGGGTCTATTCTTTTTTATGAGTGCACTTATCGGTCGAGATTGGGACATAACAGAGAACAGAATGGGACTGAGTTTACGCTTATCAAAATTTCTGTTATTACAGGTTGTGTTACATCGATCTATTAAGTTTCATTGTTCACTATAAGGGTCTGTACACACTGAGTATTTTGCCACTGATTCTGACGAGGAGCCCATATCGGAATCAGCGCCGAAAACGGCCAAAGCACCCACCATTGATTTCACAGGTGTGGTTTTTCCTGTGCAGCTTTTGGCACTCGAGGAAGAAAAAACGGCATGTTCTTTCTCGCGGCGTTTTCAGCTTCTGACCTCCCATTGAAATTCATACATGTAGCCCAATTATTTTTACAAAAACCCATCTATTATCTATGTGGGGCTATATGGGTTTGGACATCCTACTACACTTGAGCACGTAGTCAGAATCCAAAATATTTATAATCTATACAAGTGGTTGTTGCATTGCGATTGGGATATATATCTCTCCACCCATTACCACCATTATACAATTTTGTTTGCTGTCCATTGCCTCACCTCGGTAACCACTTCCCTGGAGGACGTAGGTGGATGAGACAATATATGTATAGGCTATCAGGAAAGCCTTCCCATCCCATCTTATGCCTAATCTCTAGACTATTCAAATTTGATTTCAATTATTTTGTTGAACAAAGCTTTTCATCTAGTTTCTACCCATTTCAAGCTTTCTTTTACCCCCCCCCCCTTCCCAATTAATGGCCTCTTGCCATGTTTGCAAGAACTTACAGATGTGTACTTCCTTACCTTTCCTCCTGGTTCGAGTTATGCCAAGATACAAATTCGTCCAGCCTTACCTTTGCTTGAATTTGGTTAAGGACTGCAATTTCTCATGACCCTAATTCAATACAATATCGCGACATGCCAGCAAAACCTTTGACAGACTGCAACTCACATCACAACCACTGGGTGGCCACACATAGACACATATAGCATAGACATCTTGTGACAAAGTTAATATGCAAATACATTTACACACTAATTACAGATCAGGTGGCTGTCAAAGGTCCTTGAAGATCCTGTGATCTTAACGTAGCTTTAGAACAGTCCTTCGGGACATCCTCATAAAAGTTTCACATCTCTCAGGCACACAACAAAACAATATGGATATTAGATATTTGGAGATACCACAAGCCCACATTTTCCAGACCTAATGTAAAACAAATGTTATTTTTACTGTTACCTTCTTGAAAATTTCAATAAAAAGGGAATTTATAAAAAAGAAAAAAAAAATCTGTCTGCATGTAGCCGCCACTAGGGGGAGCTTAGGCGCTAACTGCATACTATTTATACATTTAACTTAGTAGTAGCACAGTAAGCTCATCCTAGTGGTGACTGCAGGCAGACAGGATGTTATCATTTAACTATAGGTCTATGCAGGGGATTTGGAGCTCTGTATGAGAATAATGGCGCTCCAACCACAATAAATATATATTAAGAAATTTATCAGGACAAAATTTTGGACCTAAAAATATCTTCATGATAAAATGTGGAGATTTACTTTAATGTTTGATAAAAGGGAGATCATCACCAAGTTAGATGAAATATTTCTAAAAATGTTGTAATTCAAGGGGAAAAAATGTCTAATTGCAGAATTATTAACACTTGACGGCAGCAATATTATATAAATGCCACCAAAATAAACACAGTGAGAGACGTGACTGTTATGCTTAGAAATAAAGAAAACCTCACATAGTATTACATAGACCTGAACATCCCCATATCTTGTCATTACCACTGACATTTATCCGCTTGCCAGTTAAATTCCGTAAATATTTTTGCAGTTCTCAAAAATAATTTGAATTGGTTTGCTGGCTTGACTTTGACGGCTGACTGGCTATCACTTTGCCCTTTTGAAATGAAGAATATTAAGCCTGCCACTATTTTCAAATGTGAACCACACAATTTCATATTGTTCATGCCAGAGACTAAAACCTGGTCTTACAAAATCTGCAAACTATAAAGAATATTCACTAACATTGCATTTAATTGGACAACCAACCGCAATTGAACTTCTGTACAATGTGATACAATACCCTTTTATGTCAAGAAGGAGCAAGTTATGGTTTACCTGATGATTTAAAGGGAAACTCCAACAAAAGTAAAGTTTCCCATGTGTTCCATTTCTTTTTCTTGCTGCATCTATCACTAAAAATAAAACTAGGACTATCACGTAGCAACAGTCTGAACCAGGCTTCGGTAACACACTTTTTATACTTGAGTCAATGGGGTAAGCCTGGCACTCATGTAGGCACCAGAACTATCTGTATGATGTCATCACATGGACTGTTCCATACAGGCTATCCACAGGGGGACGACGACGACATAAATTTCTAATACAGTAACTGCTGACGATTAGACAGGTTTCTATCACACAGTTACAATGGAGAATCACAGTTCAGCTTGCCTGACTGTACTTACCGTATAATTTCTTACGGTTGCCATACACATTAGATGAATGTCGGCCAATCCGATATCTAGTGTATATCACAATGTTCCAGCTCTCGCCGGCGGATGTCGGGGGAGATAAGGATCGGGCTGTTGGATTTTAATATCTTGCATCCTTTTGTTTGTAAGGAGATAAGGTACTGCCAGAGGTTTCGGATACCGCCTTACTTCCCTCTCCTTACTGAAAACACATGCAGGCTTGGCCAAGCCGAGCGTGTATGTAGGAGGTCGGTAGTGTGTGTGTGTGTGTGTGTGTGTGTGTGTGTGTGTGTGTTTGCAGAGCAGGATCTCCTCTTCTCTCTGTGCTGTGTATGGGACACATGATAGCAGCTAGTCTCCTCACTTACTGGAGTTGGACTCAGGGTAGACTGACATAGCATACAGAGGGGGAAACCTGAAGGAAAATGCTATATGCAAGTCATATAATGGTCAGAAATAGGGTTATTTATCATGTACACTCACATAATAGTGGAGGCTGTAAAAACCGCAAAAAAACATCCCACGCTTTTATAATGGGATGTCCAACAGGCGCATACAAGTGTGATAGTGAGTTGTTCACATACTTTTGGCCATATAATGTATATTTTGAACGTGTCCTCCTAAATAGCAAGGGCTCTATGGACGTCCTCATGTACTTGGACCTGGGTGTGACTGCAACATCTGAGCCCTCTATAGCTAATCCTGTGTGTAATAGGGACAATTTTGTGAACTCTCACATTCTACATTTACTTTTTGATATTATTAATGTGATAGTCACATCTGGCAGATAATTACAAGGTAAAAAAAAATGAAGGAAACGATTAATGAAAACAATTACATTATTTTAGTATAAGCATCAGCCTTATTTAAAAAATTGGCGTTGCCATAGTAACATGAAATGCATTATTTTTATCCAAAGCCAGGAGCAGATCTAAAAGAGAGGAAGGGTATAAGAGAAAGACTATGTGTATATGTTTGTAATGTGCTTGTGTGTGTGTATGTATGTATGTATGTATGGATGTATGTATGTATGTATGTATGTATGTGTGTATGTATGTATGTATGTATGTGTGTGTGTATGTGTGTATGTGTGTGTATGTATGTGTAATGTGCTTGTATGTGTGTAATGTGCATGTATGTGTGTTTGCTTGTGTGTAATGTGTGTATATGAGTATGTAATGTATTTGTGTTTGTGTGTAATAATTTTGTTCGTCGGTAATGTATGCATGTGTGTGTTTGTATGTATGTGTGAAATATTTATGTATGTTTGTGTGTAATGTGTATGTGTGTGCAATGTTTACATATGTGTGTAATGTATATATATATATATATATATATTTGTATAATGCATGTGTTTGTATTGTATAAAGAATAAATAATGACATATATTTAACTAGTGACTCGACCAGCAGAATGGTGAGTGCTGCTCTGAAGTGTAATACAGGATGTAACTCAGGATCAGTACAGGATAAGTAATGTAATGTATCTACATAGTGACTCCACCAGCAGAATAGTGAGTGCAGCTCTAGAGTATAATACAGGGTGTAACTCAGGATCAGTACAGGATAAGTAATGTAATGTAATGTATGCACCCCTTAACTCCACCAGCAGAATACTGAGTGCAGCTCTGTAGTATAATTGTATAGGATCTGCCAGACACAGCTTCTGTGTCGACGCCCGTGGTTAATCAGTCTGTATCTACGCCTAGGTCTGTTAGAGTGACTCGATCTGCTACCACTCAGGCTGGTAGGCTGAGGAGTGGGAGAACCTATCACAGCCTGGCCAGACGAAGCTAGCTCCCGCCCTCGGTCTATTTATATCTTCATTTCCTGTTCTTCCTTTGCCTGTGATTCTGTCTGGTTTCCTGGCTCTGCTGTTCCTGCTAGTACTAATAACCTCTGCTTCAAATTGACCCGGGCTTTACTGACTACTCTCCTGCTCTGCGTTTGGTACCTCGTACACTCCTGGTTTAACTCGGCTCGTTCACTACTCTTGTTGCTCACGGTGTTGCCGTGGGCAACTGTCCCATTTTCGTTAGCTTCTGTGTACCCTTGTCTGTCATTCACTTATTGAGCGTAGGGACCGTCGCCCAGTTGTACGCCGTCGCTTAGGACGGGTCGTGCAAGTAGGCAGGGACTGAGTGGCGGGTAGATTAGGGCTCCCCTGTCTGTCTCCCTACCCCGACATTACAATAATACAGGCTATAACAGGATCAGTACAGGATAAGTAATGTAATGTATGCACACAGTGACTCCACCAGCAGAATTATGAGTGCAGCTCTAGAGTATAATACAGGATTAAACTCATGATCAGTACAAAATAAGTAAAGTAATGTATGTACACAGTGACTCCACCAGCAGAAGAGTAAGTGGAGCTCTGGAGTATAATACAGAATGTAACTCAGGATTAGTACAAGATAAATAATATTCAAAAAAAGTAGGAAGAGAAGAAGCTGGCACTGTCCAATTCAGACACAGCGATATACCTGTACGGAGATTACTATTGGCATATAATCATATATGGAGTCCCATTCTGCCCTGGGTGATTTTAATTATGTTAATGCAAGTTCCTGCCATCCCCAGATATATGTAGGCTTAGTCCCAGTTCAGGGTGTATTCTCAGCGTAGGTTCCCACCTCATAGAGGTCGCCTTGTCGTGGCAGGTGGGCTCACACAATTTTATCAAAACGTGCACTAAGAACCTCCCTATTGTAATTAGATTTAGCAGTAATGCATATTTATTTATATTTAGTGGCTTAGGTGGCATTAGTGTTCACAGTGTGCTGTCGCCATTTTCTTGTGTGCCATATATGGATTCGGTTATATGATTGCCCACGGGGTGCTCATCAACAAATACAGCATGTTGAATATAGAAATAAAAAAAAAAGTTGAAAAATCGAGGGACAAAAAAACGTATTTATTTTATGACCATCGTCTGTTTAATGTGGAGCAAGCCTACGACCGTTTCACGCTAGCACACGCTTTTTCAAGGTCCTTTTACAAGATAAATAAAGTATGTACTCAGTGACTCCACCAGCAGAATATTGAGTGCAGCTCTGGAGTATAATACAGGTTGTAACGCAGGATCAGTACAAGATGATTAATATAATGCATGTACACAATGACTTCAACAGCAGAATAGTGAGTGTAGCTCTGAAGTATAATACAGGATTTAACTCATGATCAGTACAAGATATGTAATGTATGTACATAGTGACTCCACCAGCAGAATAGTGAGTGCAGCTCTGAAGTATAATACAGGATTTAACTCATGATCAGTACAAGATATGTAATGTATGTACATAGTGACTCCACCAGCAGAATATTGAGTGCGGCTCTGGTTTATAATACAGGATGTAACTCAGGATCAGTACAGGATAAGTAATGTAATGTATGTACACAGTGACTCCAACAGCAGAATAGTGAGTGCAGCTCTGGAGTATAATACAGGATGTAACTCAGGATCAGTACAGGATAAGTAATGTAATGTATGTACACAGTGACTCCACCAGCAGAATAGTGAGTGCAGCTCTGGTTTTTAATACAGGATGTAACTCAGGATCAGTACAGGATAAGTAATGTAATGTATGTACACAGTGACTCCACCAGCAGAATAGTGAGTGCAGCTCTGGAGTATAATATAGGATATAACTCAGGATCAGTACAGGATAAGTAATGTAATGTATGTACACAGTGACTCCACCAGCAGAATAGTGAGTGCAGCTCTGGAGTATAATATAGGATATAACTCAGGATCAGTACAGGATCAGTAATGTAATGTATCTACACAGTGACTCCACCAGCAGAATAGTGAGTGCAGCTCTGGAGTATAATACAGGATATAACTCAGGATCAGTACAGGAGAAGTAATGTAATGTATTTACACAGTGACTCCACCAGCAGAATAGTGAGTGCAGCTCTGGAGTATAATACAGGATGTAACTTAGGATCAGTACATGATTAGTAATGTAATGTATCTACACAGTGACTCCACCAGCAGAATAGTGAGTGCAGCGCTGGAGTGTAATACAGAATTTCTCTAAAACAATAAACAAAAAAATAAAGAAAAACAAATATATTGTCCCTAGTAGGTGGCAGGTAAATTTCATGACAAAACATAATTTGCCTAAAAGGAACCTAACCCTATTTTCCACACTAATAACAGAAGGTATTGGATTGTTCTATTCACATAATTCCTAATAATGGAGATAACCTTTCTTTTATAGGCCTGTAGCCTATAGTTTAAAAACAAGCCATGAGCCAAGAAATGTTATCACTCAGATGTAATAATCACTCTCTAGTATAATAATTCTACTGGTGTTAGCAGAGGGAAGCGTCTGCAGACCGCTATCCCAGAATTGATTTTGAGCGGATGGTATGTTAGACAGTATCTAGTCTAGTTTCTAGTATAGAAAGTATATTAATGCTACTGTTGTTAAAAAAAGCTATTGCCACATTGTAGCCCTGGGGACACCATTTCGGCAAAACATGTCAGAGGGGCTTTCTTGAATGTATTTAACATGCCATCCGCTCAGAATCAATTCTGGGATAGCGGTCTGCAAACGCTTCCCTCTATAGACAGATTATTAATTCTACTGCTGTTAGCAGAGACTGACCATTATATCTCTATGAGTGATAACGTTTCTTGGCTCATGGGTTGTTTTTAGAATATAGGCTACACGCCGCTAATAAGGGTTATTTTCATTATTAGGAATTATGTAAATAGAACAATCCAATATCTTCTGTTAGTAGTGTGGAAAATAGGATTAGTTGTCTTATAGGCAAATTGTGTTTTGTAATACAGGATTTAACTCACTCAGGATCAGTACAGGATAAGTAATGTAATGTATGTACACAGTGACTGCACCAGCAGAATAGTGAGTGCATCTCTGGAGTATAATACAAGATGTAACTCAGGATCAGTACAGTATAAGTAATGTAATGTATGTACACAGTGACTCCACCAGCAGAATAGTGAGGGCAGCTCTGAAGTATAACACAGGATGTAACTCAGGATCAGTACAGGATAAGTAATGTAATGTATGTACACAGTGACTCCACCAGCAGAATAGTGAGTGCAGCTCTGGAGTATAACACAGGATGTAACTCAGGATCAGTACAGGATAAGTAATGTCATGTATGTACACAGTGACTCCACCAGCAGAATAGTGAGTGCATCTCTGGAGTATAATATAGGATATAACTCAGGGTCAGTACAGGATAAGTAATGTAATGTATGTACACAGTGACTCCACCAGCAGAATAGTGAGTGCAGCTCTGGAGTATAATACAAGATGTAACTCAGGATCAGTACAGGATAAGTAATGTAATGTATGTACACAGTGACTCCACCAGCAGAATAGTGAGTGCAGCTCTGGAGTATAATACAGGATGTAACTCCGGATCAGTACAGGATAAGTAGTGTAATGTATGTACACAGTGACTCCACCAGCAGAATACTGAGTGCAGATCTGGAGTATAATACAGGATGTAACTCCGGATCAGTACAGGATAAGTAGTGTAATGTATGTACACCGTGACTCCACCAGCAGAATAGTGAGTGCAGCTCTGGAGTATAATACAGGATGTAACTCAGGATCAGTACAGGATAAGTAATGTAATGTATGTACACAGTGACTGCACCAGCAATATAGTGAGTGCAGCTCTTGAGTATAATGCAGGATGTAACTCAGGATCAGTACAGGATAAGTAATGTCATCTTCAATGCTTCATGTGGTTTAATTCTTTATATAAATGGTAACATGAGGTATAAAGGTGAACATATCCTTTGTCTGAGAGGTTCAACTTTTCTATGCAAATATGCAAAGCTTTTATTAAAATACTGCAAATCACATCACTGATACATTATTAGCAATTTATCGCATTTCCTTATTAGTACCCAATAATACTTTGTATAGCAATTTCAGTTTTTTTAATATAAGCCTTGATATGGATAGAGGGTATACAGACTTCCTTCTACAGAATATACAGTGGATATAAAAAGTCTACAAACCCTTGTTAAAATGCCAGGTTTTTGTCATGTCAAAAAATCAGTACAAGATGAATCATTTCAGATTTTTTTCCACCTTTTATGTCACCGATGATCTGTAGAATTCCATTGATTCGAAAAACAAACTGAAATCAAATAGAGGGGAAAAATAAAAATAACAAAACTACAATAATGTGGTTGTATAAGTGTGAACACCCTCTTATAATTGAGGATGTGGTTGTGTTCAGAATTAGGCAATCACATTTAAACTCATGTTAAATAGTAGTCACTACACAGCTGTCATTATTTAAAGTGATTGTGAGTAACCCCATATAAAGTTCAGCTGATCTATAAGGGTCAGTTCGCACAGAGTATTTTTTACATGTTTTTTGACGTGGTAACCGCGTCGGAAAACGCGCCAAAAAATGTCCGAAAGTGCCTTTCATTGATTTCAATAGGAGGCAGAGGCGTTTTTTTCCCGCAAGCGGAAAAAATGGCTCGCAGGAAAAAGAAGGGACATGCCCTATCTTCGGGCGTTTACGTCTCTGACCTCCCATTGACATCAATGAGAGGCAGAGAAAGCGTATTTCGCTGCATTTTTTGCCCACGGCGCTAAATGGCCGCGTGTGAAAAACGCAGTGAAAATTGGCGTGCAGGCAGAGCAAAGTCCGCCTCAAAATTCCACATTTTCTGCCTGCAAAAAACTCTGTGTGAACCCAGCCTTGGCAAAAGCCATGGTCCGTAAAGAGCTTACAACACATCAAAGGGTTCTGATTGTTGAAAGGCATCAGTCAGGAGAAAGGTACCAAAGAATTTCCAAGGCATTAGCAATACCATGGAACACAGTCAAGACGGTCATCAAGAAGTTGACTACATTTGGCACAACAGTGACAATACCAAGAACTGGACGTCCCTCAACACTTGATTAAACGACAAGACGAAAATTGGACCGGGAGCCTACCAAGAGGCCTACAGAAACATTAAAAGAGCTGCAAGACTTCCTGGCAGGTACTGATTGTATAGTGCACGTGACAACAATCTCCCGTATGTTTCATATATCTGGTCTGTGGGGTAGGGTGGCAAGACGGAAGCCTTTTCTAACAAAAAAAGCTTGGCTATATTTTGCAAAGACCTACATCAAGTCTGCCAAAAGCATGTGGGAAAACGTGTTATAGTCTGTTGAGACCAAGGTTTACATTTTTGGCCATAATTCTAAAAGGTATGTTTGGCGCAAAGCCAACCCTGCACATCACCAAAAGAACACCATACCCACAGTGAAGCATGGTGGAGGCAGCATTATGAAGCATGGTGGAGGCAGCATTAGGAAGCACGGGGGAGGCAGCATTATGGAGCATGGTGGAGGCAGCATTATGGAGAATGGCGGAGGCGGCATTATGGAGCATGGTGGAGGCGGCATTATGAAGCACGGTGGAGGCAGCATTATGGAGCATGGTGGAGGCAGCATTATGAAGCACGGTGGAGGCAGCATTATGAAGCATGGTGGAGGCAGCATTAGGAAGCACTAGGAAGCATGGTGGAGGCAGCATTATGAAGCATGGTGGAGGCAGCATTAGGAAGCACGGGGGAGGCAGCATTATGGAGCATGGTGGAGGCAGCATTATGGAGCATGGTGGAGGCAGCATTATGAAGCATGGTGGAGGCAGCATTATGAAGCACGGTGGAGGCAGCATTATGAAGCATGGTGGAGGCAGCATTATGGAGCATGGGGGAGGCAGTATTATGAAGCACTGTGGAGGCAGCATTATGGAGCATGGTGGAGGCAGCATTATGGAGCACGGTGGAGGCAGCATTATGGAGCATGGTGGAGGCAGCATTATGGAGTATGGCGGAGGAAGCATTATGGAGCACGGCGGAGGCAGCATTATGGAGCATGGTGGAGGCAGCATTATGGAGCACGGTGGAGGCAGCATTATGGAGCATGGTGGAGGCAGCATTATGAAGCATGGTGGAGGCAGCATTATGGAGCATGGTGGAGGCAGCATTATGGAGCATGGTGGAGGCAGCATTATGGAGCATGGTGGAGGCAGCATTATGAAGCATGGTGGAGGTAGCATTATGGAGCGTGGTGGAGGCAGCATTATGAAGCACGGTGGAGGCAGCATTATGGGGCATGGTGGAGGCAGCATTATGGAGCATGGTGAAGGCAGCATTATGGAGCATGGTGAAGGCAGCATTATGGAGCATGGTGGAGGCAGCATTATGGAGCATGGTGGAGGCAGCATTATGGAGCATGGTGGAGGCAGCATTATGGAGCATGGTGGAGGCAGCATTATGGAGCATGGTGGAGGCAGCATTATGGAGCACGGTGGAGGCAGCATTATGGAGCATGGTGGAGGCAGCATTATGAAGCATGGTGGAGGCAGCATTATGGAGCATGGTGGAGGCAGCATTATGAAGCACGGTGGAGGCAGCATTATGGAGCACGGTGGAGGCAGCATTATGGAGCATGGTGGAGGCAGCATTATGAAGCACGGTGGAGGCAGGATTATGCTTTGGGAATGTTTTTCTGCACCTGGAACTGGGGCTTTAGTCAAGGTGGAGGGAATTTTGAAAGTTCTAAATATCAGTCAATATTGGCACAAAACCTGCAGGTCTCCGCTAAAAAGCTGAAGATGAAGAGGAATTTTAACTTTCAGCACGACAACGACCCAAAGCAGAACCTCCAAATCAACAAAAGAATGGCTTCACCAGAAGAAGGAACAAAGTTTTGGAATGGCCCAGCCAGAGCCCAGACCTGAATCCCATTGAAAATCTGTGGGGTGACCTGAAGAGGCTGTACACAGGAGATGCCCCCGCAATCTGATAAATTTGAAGCGTGGGCAACCATTGCCAAGTCAAGATGTGCCATGCTGATAGACTTCTACCCAAAAAGACTGAATGCTGTCATAAAGTCAAAGGGTAATTCAACAAAGTATTAGTTTAAAGGTGTGCAGATTCATGCAACGACATTATTTTTGTTCTTTATTTTGTTTTTATATTCTGAAATGATTCATCTTGGACTTTTTTGACATGACATAAACTTGCCATTCTAACAGAGGTGTGTAGACTTTTTATATGCACTGTATATACAGTATATCTCCTGCTACTCCGGGAGATTATACACAGTCTAGGTGGCTGAGACGCTGCCATTTCCAGGTTCCATGTGACTAAAACTTACTTCACACTATCCTCCGCAAAGATTCAATTTTAAAAGCAACATCCTACTGCTTCTCCCAAGGTCAAGAGGGACAGAGGACCATTACATGGTAATTACTGTCTCACGATTTCAGAGATGATTACAGACTACATTACATTATAAAGAATTAGGCATTTTCTCTGTAGCATTACAAAACTCTTTTCCTGTCAATTATCATCTGATTTTTCCACACTAGAGAAAATAATAGTTATCCGTTACAGTTATGTACTTTATCGCACAGCTGTAACTACTTTCTATAACACATTGAATTGTTACATTGTATTTTTATTTCTAAAAAAAAATTTTATTTTTTGATGCGAAGCTCCATTTGAAGCTCTTAACCCTGAAAGAAGACAGCGCTGGAGGACTTAAAAGTGAATGTCCACACCATTTTTTTTCTTATCTGAATAGGCCCAAATTTTGTGCTGATTCATTTCTTAATACATATTAATAGTAGCCGGACTTCCATTTTTCTGATACAGAGCTCATGATTCCCTACATACACAGAGTTTAAAGCCTATGTACACCTTTGAAAAAGTTTTTTTTTTTTTCAAATAAAAATGTGTATCAGTGTGATTGGTTTAACGATCTAATAACTTTTTATGAAAAAATATTTTTACTTTTGGATATACAGCTGCTTTATATTCTGTGTACAGAGCAGCTGTATCATGTGTTGAGACCTGAATCCGGACTGACGGGTTCAGTGTCAGCGGGTCCTTCGTGTCACGCAGGATCGAGCTGTTACAGATCACACGCAGGACCCGCTGACACTGAACCCGTCAGTCCCGCGAACCTGACGGATTCAGGTCTCAGCACACGATACAGCTGCTCTGTATACAGGATACTGTAGTAAAAAGCAATTAGAAAGTTGCACCAATCAAGCTGATAGCTATATATATATATATATATATATATATATATATATATATATATATATATATACAGTGAAGGAAATAAGTATTTGATCCCTTGCTGATTTTGTAAGTTTGCCCACTGTCAAAGACATGAACAGTCTAGAGTTTTTAGGCTAGGTTAATTTTACCAGTGAGATATAGATTATATATATAAAAAAAACAAAACAGAAAAGTACATAGTCAAAATTCTATATATTTATTTGCATTGTGCACAGAGAAATAAGTATTTGATCCCCTACCAACCATTAAGAGTTCAGCCTCCTCCAGACCAGTTAGGGCGGGTTCACACATGGCGGAATTCCACTTAAATTCCGCTGCGGACACTCCGCAGCGTTAATCCGCAGCGGAGCCGTTTCTCCATTGACTTTCACTTTAATTTAGCAGTGTTCGTTTACACGATGCGTACAATTCCGCTGCGGAGCATAGGCTGCGGAGCGGAATTTGGTGTCCGCAGCATGCTCTGTCTGTTGCGGAGCAGTGGCGGACTCATGGCGGAATTTCTCCATTGACTTCAATGGAGATTCTAAGTTCCGCAATGAAGTCCGCAGCTGTCATGCACATGTCATGTGTGCTGCGGATGCGTCTTGCTTTTTTAACTTGACATTTCTTCATTCTGGCTGGACCTAGGTATTTCTAGGTCTACAGCCAGACTGAGGAAGTCAATGGGGCTCCCGTAATGACGGGAGCGTTGCTAGGAGATGTCTGTAAATAGTCACTGTCCAGGGTGCTGAAAGAGTTAAGCGATCGGCAGTAACTGTTTCTGCACCCGGGACAGTGACTACCGATCCCAATATACATGTATCTGTAAAAAAACATATAAGTTCATACTTACCGAGAACTCCCTTCGTCTGTCTCCAGTCCGGCCTCCCAGGATGACGTTTCAGTGTAAGTGACGGCTGCAGCCAATCACAGGCCAAGCACAGGCTGCAGCGGTCACATGGACTGGCGCGTCATCCAGGGAGGTCGGGCTGGATGCCGAAAGAGGGACGCGTCACCAAGACAACGGCCGGTAAGTATGAAAATCGTTTACTTTCACTAGGGAAAGTGCTGTCCCTTCTCTCTATCCTGCACTGATAGGGAGAAGGGAAGCACTTTTCCCGCAGTCTGCAGCAGCTAGTCCGCATCAATGTACTGCACATTTTGTGCAGATCCGCTGCAGAATCTGCAACGCAGATTCTGTGCGGCATCGATGCGGACAGTTGCGGAGGAATTCCGCCATGTGTGGTCATGCCCTTACACACTCCAAATCAACTTGGTGCCTGCATTAAAGACAGCTGTCTTACATGGTCACCTGTATAAAAGACTCCTGTCCACAGACTCAATGAATCAGTCTGACTCTAACCTCTACAACATGGGCAAGACCAAAGAGCTTTCTAAGGATGTCAGGGACAAGATCATAGACCTGCACAAGGCTGGAATGGGCTACAAAACCAGTAAGACGCTGGGTGAGAAGGAGACAACTGTTGGAGCAATAGTAAGAAAATGGAAGACATACAAAATGACTGTCAATCGACATCGATCTGGGGCTCCATGCAAAATCTCACCTCGTAGGGTATCCTTGATCCTGAGGAAGGTGAGAGCTCAGCCGAAAACTACACGGGGGGAACTTGTTAATGATCTCAAGGCAGCTGGGACCACAGTCACCAAGAAAACATTTGGTAACACATTAAGCCGTAATGGATTAAAATCCTGCAGTGCCCGCAAGGTCCCCCTGCTCAAGAAGGCACATGTACAGGCCCGTCTGAAGTTTGCAAATGAACATCTGGATGATTCTAAGAGTGATTGGGAGAAGGTGCTGTGGTCAGATGAGACTAAAATTGAGCTCTTTGGCATTAACTCAACTCGCCGTGTTTGGAGGAAGAGAAATGCTGCATATGACCCAAAGAACACCGTCCCCACTGTCAAGCATGGAGGTGGAAACATTATGTTTTGGGGGTGTTTCTCTGCTAAGGGCACAGGACTACTTCACCGCATCAATGGGAGAATGGATGGAGCCATTTATCGTCAAATCCTGAGTGACAACCTCCTTCCCTCCACCAGGACATTAAAAATGGCTCGTGGCTGGGTCTTCCAGCACGACAATGACCCGAAACATACAGCCAAGGCAACAAAGGAGTGGCTCAAAAAGAAGCACATTAAGGTCATGGAGTGGCCTAGCCAGTCTCCAGACCTTAATCCCATCGAAAACTTATGGAGGGAGCTGAAGATCCGAGTTGCCAAGCGACAGTCTCGAAATCGTAATGATTTACAGATGATCTGCAAAGAGGAGTGGGCAAAAATTCCATCTAACATGTGTGCAAACCTCATCATCAACTACAAAAACGTCTGACTGCTGTGCTTGCCAACAAGGGTTTTGCCACCAAGTATTAAGTCTTGTTTGCCAAAGGGATCAAATACTTATTTCTCTGTGCACAATGCAAATAAATATGTATCATTTTGACAATGTGATTTTCAGTTTTTTTTTTATATAATCTATCTCTCACTGGTAAAATTAACCTAGCCTAAAAATTCTAGACTGTTCATGTATATATATATTTAGAGAGAGAAAAACAGAGAACACAGTAACTGCACCAGGACTTCAAGGTAGATGAAAAAGCAGGGTGGATTTATTCACCCTGCTTTTTCATCTACCTTGAAGTCCTGGTGCCGTTACTGTGTTCTCTGTTTTTCTCTATTTCAAATTGGGGAAGTGATTCATCCCCTGGTGACGAGCACATGGCCTGATCTTGGAAAACATTGGAGTGCTGTGTTCATCTATCTTTGGATTGTGTTTGTTGAATCGAGCACTTGCACCCTCTACAAAATGATGTCTACTGAAGATGAGCTGGATTTAGGTGTGATTACACCTCAAGTTTTTACTTATACCAGAGAGGACGCTGACCGTATCCTTCAAGGTCTATCGGGAGATGTTACCTTTCTAAGTATTCCCACTGTTGAAAATTTGAGGAGAAAATGGGAGGCAGACTCCAAGAGATTAATCTCACTTGAATTGCATCTATCAACGCTCGGTGAGTACTACAAGTGCCTTCGTATACCACGTGGCATGCGCTCACATTTGAGACCCAATCTCTTTCCTGCGAATGTAGCATTCAAGGAGAGATTTGAAGCCATTTCAAATAAATATTCTCAGGATATCCTGCTACTGAACCTCGAGTTCTTACAAAAAGAGATTGACCTGGTTAAAATACGTCTGGGTGAAAAAGATGCACAGTTAAAAGAGATGATGTCTACACAGGACCTGTCAACTTTGAAAGACAAGACTACCCTATACCTACAGAAATTTCGGGGTGAAATTGAGAAGACCAAGCGCCAGAAATGGCAGCGAGACCTGGATGACTACACTACTGGCAAAGTATATTGCTGGCAGGGTGAAGATGCTGACCTAAGGGGTCCCAGGGGGGTTGAGAGAGGACCCAGAAGAAGAACCACGGGAGCTGAGCCATATATTACGGACTCAGAATTCTCTGACGACCAATATGCCACTCCTTTTTTAGGGGACAACATGGACACCCCCATTACAGGAGAAAACGAACCCGCAGGGGCGGGCTGAAGCACAGGAGGAAGAATGAGCTCCAACAGGATCAGAGGCAGGTTGATTCCAGCACGTGGGATACGACAGTATCAGACCAGGAAGAAAACCCTCCAGACCTAGTGGTGAATATTTCGTCATATGTGTTAACTGAGCCACAGGTTAAAGTGCTCAATCGTGGTTTGTCTTTTTGCCCAAATTGTCCTATCGATTGGTTTAGATTAAATTTAGATCTAGAATGCTTTTTTAGGTCATTAAGACTTAAAGTATATTTTTCTGATCAACTAAAACCTGTGAATGATGTATCTATAGCTTCAACTAACGAGATGTTCCACCATAGAGATTATGGGTTATATAATAAAAGTAAATTTCAACCTCCCCAGAATATCCATGCTGTTGAAACCTATATTATATTGATTAAGGAGCAAATTGAGTCTTTGAAAAAAATGCAGAGTAACCAGTTCAATAATAGAAATCTAACACATGTAGAAAATCTGGCACAAGGAATTGATGAATAACAGTGATCTAACAATCAAACCGGCAGATAAGGGAGGTGCCATAGTTGTCATGGACACCTCCCTTTATCTGCAAGAAATGACTAGGCAACTTGCGGATACTAATGTATATACGGTCTTATCAGGAGATCCTAAGTTCGCATATTTACGTGAACTGGAAACTCTGATTAACAATGCCTTTAAGAAAAAAATTATTGACAGAAATTTAAGTGAATTTTTGCAGGTGAAATTCCCTGTTACTCCTGTACTTTATCTCCTACCTAAAATCCATAAGGATTCCATACGACCTCCGGGACGCCCTATTGTCTCAGGGAGTGATTCCTTGTTTGTCCCAGCTGCTATGTTTTTGGATAAAATTCTCCGGCAGTTTGCCATTGGTGCAGACTCCCACATCAGGGACACCTCGGATTTCCTGGTCAGGATACAGGATCTTGTGATTCCTGACCAGTCGGTTCTGGTTACCCTTGATGTGGGCAGTCTGTACACTTCAATTGCCCATCAAGAGGGCATTGATGCCTCACTTTACTATATGGAGAAGTCAGGCTTTTCTGAGGACAAGATTGGGTTTGTTCGATCATTATTGGAATTCATTCTTATGAAGAATAATTTTTTGGTAGGAGATAAATTTTATTTACAGAAGAGAGGCACTGCTATGGGGTCGAATATGGCCCCCACATATGCGAATATTTTTATGCGGTGGATGGAGGAGGACCTTGTCTATGTGTCCCACCACTTCAGTCAAGTACTGCGGTGGTGGCGATACATAGATGATGTCTTCCTCATCTGGACCGGTACAACTAGCCAATTGCAGGATTTTCTAGCATTTCTTAATGGTTTAAATTCCACAATAATATTTACTATGACATTTTCCACAGTTGCCATTGAGTTTTTAGACACTCGGATTTCAATCTCTGATAATAGGTTAATCTCTGATCTGTTTACCAAAAAAACGGACAGAAATAACTTTTTACACTATACAAGTGGACATCCGAGAACGATGTTGAAGTCTTTACCATACAGCCAGTTGATTAGAGTCAAGAGGGTGGTGAGTCAGGAAGACAAATTATCTTCAAGACTCAACCAAATGTGCAAAAAATTTTCTGATCGGGGTTATCCGAGTCATATCCTAGATTTTAATAGACGAAAGGTTGAAGTGTAGGATAGACAGAATCTCCTCATTGGACAGGTGGTTACGAACAAAAATGTCCGTTTACCATTTATCTCCACTTTTTCCTCTCTAAGCTCACAGGTCGGTGAGATCTTGAGGAAAGATTGGAAGATACTGAACAGAGCTTTTCCTAAGGTTGCGGAATTTCAAGAAAGGCCGATGATGGCATTTAGGAAAGGTAGAACAATCAAAGATAGCGTGGTCAAGGCCGATATTGGGTCAAACCGGAAAGGTCAAATGTATCTTGCCCCTCCGAAACATGGCTGTTACCCATGTCTAGGATGTAACATATGTGATAATATGATTAAGGGGGGTACTTTTATTCATCCACAAACAGGGAAAATAATGAACATCAAAGGTTTCTTTACGTGCCAATCTTCCTATGTTATTTATTTGTTGAGTTGTCCTTGTGGCTTGTATTATGTTGGTGAGATCACCACAGAAGTACGCCTCAGGATGAGAAATCACAAATCAAACATCAATACTAAGAGACAGGATTTACCGGTGTCAAGACACTTTGTGGAAAAAAAACACAGTTTATCACAGTTGAGATTCAGAATTATTGACTCAGTGCCTCAACTGAGACGAGGTGGTGATAGGGGTCTGGCTCTTAAAAGAAAAGAGCTAGAGTGGATCTTTAGATTGGAAACTATGTCTCCTAAGGGGCTAAATATAGAATACCCTTGTGGCCCACATATTTGATATAGAAGTGGGCAACTTGCCCCTTATAATAAATATAGGGATGAGATCGGTCTACGTCCTTGATGGTATAATTTGTGTCTTGTATGTATAAGTAACTTGAGGTCTTATTTTGACCTCTCTTTTGAATATACATATTTTATGTTCATTTTTATATTACACAGATATTGTATATTATGTGAATAAATCCACCCTGCTTTTTCATCTACCTTGAAGTCCTGGTGCCGTTACTGTGTTCTCTGTTTTTCTCTATTTCAAATTGGGGAAGTGATTCATCCCCTGGTGACGAGCACATGGCCTGATTTTGGAAAACATTGGAGTGCTGTGTTCATCTATCTTTGGATTGTATATATATATATATATATATATATATATATATATATATAAACACTTTTCAAAGTTGTACATAGCCTTTAAACTCTGTTGCGTATACAGGGAATTATGAGCTCTGTATCAGAAAACTGGAACTAATAATATTTTTTTAATAAAAAGTATTTAGAAAGTTGCACCAAGCACACTGATAGTTTTTTTTAGAAAAAAAAGAAAAACAAATTATTTTCAAAGGTGTACATAGCTTATAATTATATAATTCAGGCTACCTGTGATAACCACTAGGGGGAGCTTAGGAGCTTACTGCATACAGTATATACATTAAACTCAATAATAAGTGATTATGCATTTACATCCTTATCTCCTATGTAGTTGCCTATGTAGTTTAGAGCACACGTTTTCATATACCCTTTTAGGGAATTCTGAGTTAATAGAGCGGGTTCCCCTTAGCCAGAGTAGAGAGAGGATGCAGAGTGCATCTTTAGCTCTAGAGGAACTGTTCTGTTCTGCACTAAACAGACAACCAGTTGACTTGATATTGGATAAAAAAAAAGGTCAGAGCGCCTCATAGGACAATATGTAGCAATAATACATTGTATGTATAGCTGCAGATAGGATTATTTTCGCCTATTTGTGTTGTGTAAAAGACACAACAGCTTATCAGTTTTTTGGTATGGGTTAGAGGTGCAGCCTTTATTAAAGATCTGGGTTATTTGATGAAGAGGTGATACTGCCCCGAAACGCATCATCTATGTGATTTCAATAAAGGAACCTTATTTAGGCTACTATGGACTCCAGTTCTGGTATGATCTCCTGAAGGTTGCGCCTTTCCAGGTCTTTTTTCCTATCGTCAACCAATAGATTTGGATAGAGTGTAATGCTTGAAGTTGTTGTCCAGTTTAGAAAAAAACATTTTCATATAACCTATTAAGAAATTCTGAGTTAATAGAGGGGTGTCCACTGTTCAGGACCCTCATCTCTTGGGCAGAGAGGAAAGAAGTTTCAAAGAGCCTCACTTGTTCTAGAAGACCTGCCCTCTCCTGTATTACACAGACAACACATTGATATAATTGGACAATGTGTAATGCTTAATTTCCCCTGCGGTGGCGCTGCAGGAAAATTGAACACTTACTGCCAGGTTTCTCCACAGATTACATCGGATCGCTGTTGGTCCAGTGGGGGGGACTTTGTGATCATTTTATTTTCAAGGGGCCCATCCAACAAATAGGTGTTGTCCGAATCGGAGAACCCCTTTGTAACAGTAGGAAGGGTATTTGGAACTCTGTAACAGAAACATGGAGATACGAAGCAGAAAACCTCACTATTTAATTAAATACATCTATACCTCTTTTAAAACCAGCTTTAGAAAAAAAAAAAATCACCTATAGTAATCAGTTCACCTCTTTGGTTTTCTCATTAGGGACATTTATGACATATAGACAGGATATTTCAAAGAAGTAGTAGGACAACAGCACACGTCTTCAAATCATCAAAGTGGTTTTATTGTCAAGACATCCACAAACGACAGGCAACGTTTCGACCAATAGTGAGTGAGGGGTCTTTGTCAAGCCTAGGTTTGCCTGGCTTGACAGCGTGCACCGCATCATACTCGGGAATAGTGCTGCTTCAAAAATCCTTTTTTTCTTGATATAGACAGGATGTGTCATAAAAATCCCACCTCTGGGACCTGCATCTATCTCTAGAACGTTGGCCCCCTAAACCCAGTTCTACCTTTTTCTGCTCCCCGGACACTTCCTGACTTTATGTTCGGGAGTTACGAAAACGGCATAGCTCGCTGAGCTGCGCTGTTTTCGTAACTCCCATAGTAGTGAATTGTAGTTACGAAAGCAGCATAGCATGCGAGCTACGCTGTTTTCGTAACTACCATTCCATTCTATGGGGCTTACTGAAACAGCGTAGCTCAGCGAGTTACGCTGTTTTCTTCTTCATGGTCGGGAATTACACGAGTCAGCTGGAGCACAGAGAGGTAGAACAGGGTTTAGGGGGCCCCTTTCTGGAAATAGGTGCGGGTCCAAGTGGTGGGACTCGCATCTATCTGACATTTATTACATATCCTTTGGATATGTCATAAGTGTCCTTGTTGGGAAAACCCCTTTAAGTCGTCTTTGCGCCAAACGAAATAACCCCAATTTAATAATTGTGGCCGCCAAATTCATTTATGGAAACTTTTTGGCTCAGGTTCTGTAAAGATATTGAAAGTTAAAACTCGATGTCTGCAGTTTATTGGAAAGAACAGAAAAGAAACTCAATGTCCTCCATCTTTTCATTGTTTTCAAGTTGCGTTCCGCAAGGAGCACTTCACACTTAGCCGGTGAAATATTACAGAATTCTATATTCATTTGTCTTTTTACTGTAAAGTACCCTGACCTAGTTTTCTTGTGTGTTACACTTAAATTTTAATGCCAACCTACACCACAAAATGATTGCGCGCTCCAGAAAATGTATTGTTTGGAAAGTCAAGAGACTCTCCTTGGAGAAGGACAAAACAAAACAGAGAAGGACAGTTTTTATCTGTGAAAAGAGCTTAGTTTTGCTAAGTCAGGATCAGTCACCGATCCGTTGACAGGTGGGAGGCGAGGCAGACTCCGTGCTGGCTTATTACGGGAAGAAAGATTTTCTGACCTAGTGAGTCGAAAGAAGGTATTCGGGATTGTTATGGTGGCATTTTAAATGATGATAGCCCTAGCATCTACTCTTTAGATTGTCATCCAAATATGTTTTTCATGCACAAGGTCATTGAATTCTTTTTTATGTTCACTGAACTTTTGGCAAGCCCATATATTAGTGTCAGAATTTTGCGCACCATCAATAGAATTACTTCAGACTTACTCTATAGGATTAGCAGATGTCAATTTTTCGAGTTCAGTACCATTTACATTAAATCTTAGGTGGAACATTAGAAATGCAGTTTTTTTTTCTATATTTATTCTGAAGACTATTATTCAAAAATATATAAATTCCAGAAAACTTCTTGAAAGTCTGCTAATTAACTGCTAGTCAACTAACCAGCTCTTGAAAACTCCAACCAGGGACATAATCAGGGCACTGCAATACTATCAGAAGCGTGGGGTAACAATTGCAAAAGGGGCCTGTTCACTGCCGCATTAACCAGGAGACACTGCTGCATCGTCAGGAGTCACTACTGCATCCCCAGGAGACACTGCTGCATCGCCAGGAGACACTGCTGCATCGCCAGGAGACACTGATCCATCCCCAGGAGACACTGCTGCATCGCCAGGAGACACTGCTGCATCGCCAGGAGACACTGATCCATGCCCAGGAGACACTGCTGCATCGCCAGGAGACACTGATCCATTCCCAGGAGGCACTACTGCATCGCCAGGAGACACTGCTGCATCCCCAGGAGATACTGCTGCATCGCCAGGAGACACTGCTGCATAGCCAGGAGACACTGATCCATCCCCAGGAGACACTGCTGCATCGCCAGGAGGCACTGATCCATCCCCAGGAGACACTGCTGCATCACCATGAGACACCGATGCTTCCCCAGGAGACACCGATCCATCCCCAGGAGACACTGATCCATCCCCAGTAGACACCGATCCATCCCCAGGAGACACTGCTTCATCCCCAGGAGACACTGCTGCATCCCCAGGAGACACTACTGCATCACCAGGAGACACATCTGCCTCCTCAGGAAAAACTGCTGCATTGTCAGGAGACACTGCTACATCGCCAGAAGACACTGCTACATCGCCAGGAGACACTGCTGCATCGCCAGGAGACACTGCTGCCTCCTGAGGAAAAACTGCTGCATCACCAAGAGACACTGCTACATCACCAGGAGTCACTCCTGCCTCCTCAGGAGACACTGCTGCATCGCCAGAAGACATTGCTACATCGCCGAGCGACACTGATCCATCCCCAGGAGACACTGCTGCATCGCCAGAAGACATTGCTACATCGCCGGGCGACACTGATCCATCCCCAGGAGACACTGCTGAATCGTCGGGAGACACTGTTGCCTCATCAGGAGACACTGCTGCTTCCCCAGGAGACACTGCTGCATCCCCATGAGACACTGCTGCATCGCGAGGAGATACTGCTGCATCTTTAGGAAACACTGATCCATCCTTAGGAGCATGGCCGGCCCTTGGTTGTGCGACCTCTGCCATTACACAGGGCGCATCACTCCAGCAGGTAGAAGTGGGCGCTGCACTGGCTTCCTTCCCCTGCTTGTATCTGCCTTTTCGCCCAGGCGCTTCTTCTTTCAGTGGCTTCGCTACCGCTGTTGCAGCCATAGCGGCTGCAATCGGCGACACCGGGAATGAGGGTGCCTGTGCCACCCGTCGGAACTGTCCCCCCATGGCCGGCAGCTCCGCTAGCAGCCGATGTAGCTGCTACAGTGGTAGCGACGCCACATTCAATAGTATCTGCGCCCTTAGGACGCAAACACTATTGAATACTATAGCAGAGCATGGAGGTATCTCCCTGCTCTGCTATCTACTAGCGCCGCTGTAGCTTCCTGAAGAAGTGGAATCCCTGTGTGGCCAGGGATGTCGCTCCTGGACCAAGCGCTTTATGTCTCTGTCCATATATGGAGAGGGACATCTGGGGCAACTCCTGAAGTGGAATCCCCATCCACAGCGTTGCCGACGCTGTGACCGGGGATTCCACTCCAGGGCAAGCCCCTGACATCACTGTCCATAAATGGACAGAGACGTCAGGGGCTTCTCTAGGAGTGGAATCCTCGACGCTGTGACCGAGGATTCCACTACAGATGAAGCCCCTGACGTCACTGTCCATATATGGACAGAGACATCAAGCGCTCCGTCCAGTAGCAGAATCCCCGGCCTCAGGCGGTTTCCACTCCTTCATGGAGCTACAGTGGCGCTACCTACAAGGGGGCTGTGTAGCACTACCTACAAGGGGGCTGTGTGGCACTACCTACAAGGGGGCTGTGTGGCACTACCTATGAGGGGCTGTGTGGCACTACCTATGAGGGGCTGTGTGGCACTACCTACAAGGGGGCTGTGTGGCACTACCTATGAGGGGCTGTGTGGCACTATCTAGAGAGGGCTGTATTGTACTATCTATAAGGGGCATCTGTGAGTAGCGGGATGATGGTCATTTTAGTGAGAGTGGCGGGTTGATGGTCATTTTACTGTGAGTGGTGGGCTGATGGTCATTTTGCTGTGAGTGGGGGGCTGATGGTCATTTTACTGTGAGTGGGGGACTGATGGTCATTTTACTATGAGTAGCGGGCTGATGGCCATTTTACTGTGAGTGGGTGGGCTAATGGTAATTTTACTGTGAGTGGCGGGCTGATGGTCATTTTACTGTGAGTGGGGGACTGTTTGTTTTTCCAGGGGTACGAAAAGATTGGGAAACTTTTTACTAGACTACAGGATCATGCCAGCCTACGCAAGGATCCCGTAGTGGGCGTTGTGGAGCAGATCAGTTCATTCTGGGAATGGGTCCTAGGTGAGTACAATTTTTTTTGTTTGGGGGGCACTGTCTACAAGTGGTAGGTGGGGGGCTGTATGGCACTGTCTACATGGGAGAGGTGAGGGATTATGGCACTGTCTATGGGGAGGATGTATAACACAATCTACAGGGGGGGGTGCTGTGTGTGGCAGGAGACACTGATCCATGCCCAGGAGACACTGCTGCATCGCCAGGAGACACTGATCCATTCCCAGGAGGCACTACTGCATCGCCAGGAGACACTGCTGCATCCCCAGGAGATACTGCTGCATCGCCAGGAGACACTGCTGCATAGCCAGGAGACACTGATCCATCCCCAGGAGACACTGCTGCATCGCCAGGAGGCACTGATCCATCCCCAGGAGACACTGCTGCATCACCATGAGACACCGATGCTTCCCCAGGAGACACCGATCCATCCCCAGGAGACACTGATCCATCCCCAGTAGACACCGATCCATCCCCAGGAGACACTGCTTCATCCCCAGGAGACACTGCTGCATCCCCAGGAGACACTACTGCATCACCAGGAGACACATCTGCCTCCTCAGGAAAAACTGCTGCATTGTCAGGAGACACTGCTACATCGCCAGAAGACACTGCTACATCGCCAGGAGACACTGCTGCATCGCCAGGAGACACTGCTGCCTCCTGAGGAAAAACTGCTGCATCACCAAGAGACACTGCTACATCACCAGGAGTCACTCCTGCCTCCTCAGGAGACACTGCTGCATCGCCAGAAGACATTGCTACATCGCCGAGCGACACTGATCCATCCCCAGGAGACACTGCTGCATCGCCAGAAGACATTGCTACATCGCCGGGCGACACTGATCCATCCCCAGGAGACACTGCTGAATCGTCGGGAGACACTGTTGCCTCATCAGGAGACACTGCTGCTTCCCCAGGAGACACTGCTGCATCCCCATGAGACACTGCTGCATCGCGAGGAGATACTGCTGCATCTTTAGGAAACACTGATCCATCCTTAGGAGCATGGCCGGCCCTTGGTTGTGCGACCTCTGCCATTACACAGGGCGCATCACTCCAGCAGGTAGAAGTGGGCGCTGCACTGGCTTCCTTCCCCTGCTTGTATCTGCCTTTTCGCCCAGGCGCTTCTTCTTTCAGTGGCTTCGCTACCGCTGTTGCAGCCATAGCGGCTGCAATCGGCGACACCGGGAATGAGGGTGCCTGTGCCACCCGTCGGAACTGTCCCCCCATGGCCGGCAGCTCCGCTAGCAGCCGATGTAGCTGCTACAGTGGTAGCGACGCCACATTCAATAGTATCTGCGCCCTTAGGACGCAAACACTATTGAATACTATAGCAGAGCATGGAGGTATCTCCCTGCTCTGCTATCTACTAGCGCCGCTGTAGCTTCCTGAAGAAGTGGAATCCCTGTGTGGCCAGGGATGTCGCTCCTGGACCAAGCGCTTTATGTCTCTGTCCATATATGGAGAGGGACATCTGGGGCAACTCCTGAAGTGGAATCCCCATCCACAGCGTTGCCGACGCTGTGACCGGGGATTCCACTCCAGGGCAAGCCCCTGACATCACTGTCCATAAATGGACAGAGACGTCAGGGGCTTCTCTAGGAGTGGAATCCTCGACGCTGTGACCGAGGATTCCACTACAGATGAAGCCCCTGACGTCACTGTCCATATATGGACAGAGACATCAAGCGCTCCGTCCAGTAGCAGAATCCCCGGCCTCAGGCGGTTTCCACTCCTTCATGGAGCTACAGTGGCGCTACCTACAAGGGGGCTGTGTAGCACTACCTACAAGGGGGCTGTGTGGCACTACCTACAAGGGGGCTGTGTGGCACTACCTATGAGGGGCTGTGTGGCACTACCTATGAGGGGCTGTGTGGCACTACCTACAAGGGGGCTGTGTGGCACTACCTATGAGGGGCTGTGTGGCACTATCTAGAGAGGGCTGTATTGTACTATCTATAAGGGGCATCTGTGAGTAGCGGGATGATGGTCATTTTAGTGAGAGTGGCGGGTTGATGGTCATTTTACTGTGAGTGGTGGGCTGATGGTCATTTTGCTGTGAGTGGGGGGCTGATGGTCATTTTACTGTGAGTGGGGGACTGATGGTCATTTTACTATGAGTAGCGGGCTAATGGCCATTTTACTGTGAGTGGGTGGGCTAATGGTAATTTTACTGTGAGTGGCGGGCTGATGGTCATTTTACTGTGAGTGGGGGACTGTTTGTTTTTCCAGGGGTACGAAAAGATTGGGAAACTTTTTACTAGACTACAGGATCATGCCAGCCTACGCAAGGATCCCGTAGTGGGCGTTGTGGAGCAGATCAGTTCATTCTGGGAATGGGTCCTAGGTGAGTACAATTTTTTTTGTTTGGGGGGCACTGTCTACAAGTGGTAGGTGGGGGGCTGTATGGCACTGTCTACATGGGAGAGGTGAGGGATTATGGCACTGTCTATGGGGAGGATGTATAACACAATCTACAGGGGGGGGTGCTGTGTGTGGCAGGAGACACTGATCCATGCCCAGGAGACACTGCTGCATCGCCAGGAGACACTGATCCATTCCCAGGAGGCACTACTGCATCGCCAGGAGACACTGCTGCATCCCCAGGAGATACTGCTGCATCGCCAGGAGACACTGCTGCATAGCCAGGAGACACTGATCCATCCCCAGGAGACACTGCTGCATCGCCAGGAGGCACTGATCCATCCCCAGGAGACACTGCTGCATCACCATGAGACACCGATGCTTCCCCAGGAGACACCGATCCATCCCCAGGAGACACTGATCCATCCCCAGTAGACACCGATCCATCCCCAGGAGACACTGCTTCATCCCCAGGAGACACTGCTGCATCCCCAGGAGACACTACTGCATCACCAGGAGACACATCTGCCTCCTCAGGAAAAACTGCTGCATTGTCAGGAGACACTGCTACATCGCCAGAAGACACTGCTACATCGCCAGGAGACACTGCTGCATCGCCAGGAGACACTGCTGCCTCCTGAGGAAAAACTGCTGCATCACCAAGAGACACTGCTACATCACCAGGAGTCACTGCTGCATCGCCGGGAGACACTGATCCATCCTCGGGAGACACGGATCCATCCTCGGGAGACACGGATCCATCCTCGGGAGACACGGATCCATCCTCGGCAGTCACGGATCCATCCTCGGGAGACACTGATCCATCCTCGGGAGACACTGATCCATCCTCGGGAGACACTGATCCATCCTCGGGAGACACTGATCCATCCTCGGGAGACACGGATCCATCCTCGGGAGACACTGATCCATCCTCGGGAGACACTGATCCATCCTCGGGAGACACTGATCCATCCTCGGGAGACACGGATCCATCCTCGGGAGACACGGATCCATCCTCGGGAGACACGGATCCATCCTCGGGAGACACGGATCCATCCTCGGGAGACACGGATCTATCCTCGGAAGACACGGATCCATCTTCGGGAGACACTGCTGCATCGCCATGTTTTATTTATGCTGAGTGTCTCATGACACTGGTGCAAAATAGGCCAGAGTTGTGGGACTCAGGCCAACACAACCAATTCCACAGGTTCGGAAGACAAGTTCAGCAGCTAAACAATAGCCAAAAACTGATCCAACAAAGCAGTGGAATCAGAAAAACTCTCTATGTACTGTAAAGCAATAGAAAATGGTTTGTGTGATCATGTGACCTTTCTTGGGTATTTCCAGAGGGTTAGGACTAAAATTGTGACAAAAGTGACATAATGGTCCTGCTTCCGTTTTTTGAACAGACGAGAAAAACTGATGTCACCTGAATGAAAAACGAACACACGGGCGAATATCTGATGCAACACTGACATGAGATATGGTCCGTTTCATCAGTTTTTACCGGATGCAATATTGTACATGGTTGTGTGAATGAGGCCTAACTGTTTCTTTAAAAAAAAAAATTTTAGTCCTCCTAGGAGGGGTTTTGCAGTCCATTGTACTTTTTACTTACCGTTATAAAGCCCTGCCTCTGGTTGGGCCCCCAGATACCATGGCAACCATCGTCACTCCGCAATTGCAGAACAGGGGGTCCCTCGATATCTATCAAGTTAGATCACGCGTTCGCTATTGAGTTATCTCCGATCCCGACCATTACAGTAAATTGTTGGCTGGGTCAGCCCTTGAGTCCGCTCCATACTTCCCCTTCCCGACTATGATGTAGAGCTACGTCAAATGTCAGGAAAGAGTTAAACAACAGGTACATCATAAGGATTTTTAGGGGGTTGACAACAATGGGCACATTTTCTTCCGTTAGATTAGCTTCCACTGGGCATGGTTTTATAAAGTCATTATTGCAAGTAATTTGACCATGTCCTTTTACTCCGGAGCATTCCGTTTTTTAGGAACGAAAAACTTTTATTTCAGCTTCTCTTGTATTTCCGATGTGAGCGGAGTAAGTGTTGCCATTGTTACCTTAGACCTTCTTCGTCCGATGTTGTTACTTACAAAGCGCGACACAATTACGCAAATCAAATGAATACATGTTCTCTGCCAGCTAAAAGACTCTTCACAATTCATCAGATGTATCAAACAGAAAAGAATGGCTGACATTTAGTTACACAAAATATTTGGCCAAGAATCAGTAAAGTACATGAAAGTTCAATCCCTTTGTCATTATTCCTTTAAAAATATAATTCTGACATAATGTAACCAATTTGATGACGGAAAGTAGGACATATGACTAATGTCAATTCTAGAACTCTCACTATATAACTGGCCAGGTGCTGGTGGGCTGCGCCCCGGTAGCTGCTGAGTTGTTGCAGCCAGGGTCACCTCATGGTTCTGTACTTAAAGCAACTCTACTGTTCTCCATAAAGATTTTACACAACATGGAGAATGTATAGTTATCTGGTGCCCTCCTTTTTAGCATTTCCACCATGAATCCGCTAATTCCCGGTCCCCTCTGCAATCTTCTGAAATGGCCATCAGCTTCTCAGCCCTTCTTTGCACAATGTTCTTTGGTAGTCTGAGACGCTTCCCCTACTCTCGGATGGACCAACGCTGATGATGTGCAAGAGACCTGCAGGTGAAGACACTGGATGGTCACAGTGGTGACATCATCAGCACTGGCCCATCCAGAGGGAAGATGGGGGAATGTCTCAGACTAACACAGTGTGCATAGAATAGTTAAAAAAGCAGACATCCGTATTAAATGAATGCAGAAAGGATCGGTAATTGACGGATCAGAAAAGTTTAAAAGAGTGGACTTAAAAAGTTTAATATTTTTAAAAAAAAATTGAGCTTAGAAGCAATAGATATTATCCTACGGTGTTTATCCAGAACAAGGCTATAGCCCTTATAAGACAACTACCTCATAGGGGCTCTTTTGCCCTCCTCTGGACCAACACTGTACTAGTAAAGTACAGACGACTCATGGGCACTGTGTGTGCCACTGTACAATTGTTGTGCATGCCATGTGCTTAAAGCATTAAGGTCAAAATTGGTTTTGTTGTAAAAGGGTCAGAGGATAGGTGCACTTTAAAAAAAAAAAAATGTTGCTCATAGGATCCCTACTGACAAGCTGTTCGCAGGGGAAGTGGCCAGCTAGTCTCCTATTGAACTCATTGGGCCAATCATTTAATACCCAGAAAACCGGGTCTTCCAAAGGGAGAACCAGGCTAAGTGTGGGGGGGGGAGGGGGCGGGGGTATCAAAGTATTCCGAGCTAGAGTATTACTAGAAAATCTCACAAGGACCCTGGGCAATGATCGGCAAACTGATATAGGTTCTGACCCATTTATGGATTTTTACTGATTCTTTTTTACAGGCTGTTAATTGTGTCCTCTCCGCTAAAAACTCAACAAAACTTTGTATCATAAAATAAAAAAAGTTCACAAGAATTTGTGCATTATCAAAGTAGACAAAGGATTTGTTATAGATTTTTTTTTCTTTTTTTCTTTTTTGGTGGAAAACTCTAGGCTTCGGCTCAGTTTTACTAGAGACAGATGTTATAAATTCTGTACACAGTCAAACATACTTTTCCTAGAAAAACAAAACATACAAAGTAAATAAAAAAGTAAATTGAATTGTGGATCACAGGGACAAAGACATTTTCTAATAAATAATTGAAGAGTGATTGAAAACAAGAATTGTTTATGACTCATAATAAACTCGGTTCCTACAGTGGGGATTTCATAATAATATTGGCTGCAGCCGTATTGTCTATCCAAGGCATAAATAATATCAAAAAACAAGACTTGCTTCTAATGTATGACAATATGTATCTGATTCTTGAATACACACAATTCAAAAACCTAGAAAATCAGGAGCCACAAATTAGACAAAGAGGAGCCAGTGCACAATCGCTAAAATTTCCTTCTAGCAAATTTATTTTTCTAATATATATTACAAGGATGTATGAAAGTTGATTAAAGGGGTTGTCCCATAACAGACCTTGATGGCCAGGGGCGTAGCTATAGGGGATGCATCACAAGTACAATATATTTAATCAGTGTCCTATCGTGGGGTCTGACAGTTGTGACCTACACCGATTCCCAGAGTTAAGTGGCATTGGCAATAGAGAAGCATAGTTTTAATTTGTCTATTGTTGGCACCGTACAGCTTTTTCCATAGGTAGCATGATCGGCCGATTATAGTCAATGACCAAATGAGCATGCGGACTACAGAAAAATCCCCACAGAGCCATCAGGAAACTAAGTACAGATGTGTCCCCCCTTACTTTAGCTTGAATTTGGTAAGGGATTCCAATTTCTCATTAAGCCATTTCAATACAATATCGCGACATGCTGTCAAAACCCTTGACTGGCTGTAATCCACATCACAACCACTGGGTGGCCAGACGTAGACACATACAGCATAGGTATGTTGTCATAGAGTATTGCAAAATCACGATTTCTTTCAAAGCTGGTCATCTCGTGTCACACATCTCAGGATATTTTAAGATAAGAAAAAAAGCAAGGAAGGAAACAATCGGTAGCACAGAGCCTTCCTAAAGTCGCTGCCACTAAGTTCCAGCAAATGACAGATGTCACAGACATTGATGTCATATATTAGTGACATGCTACTAATGTCTGTCATGAGACAACCCTGTTTGGTGTCCCCCCTCCCCACATTCGTACAGACTTTTTTTGAGGTCGTGTTTTTTTTTTTTTGAAGAGCTGTAGTTTTTTAGGCACCATTTTAGAATACATATAAGTTCGAATTTTATGTTTTTACTGTAACTTTTATTATGGGGAAAATGCAGAAAAAAACAGAGCACTTTTGAATTTTTTTTACATCAACAAATTTTCTGCTTACGAAACAAACAAAGGTGTTCATTTTATACTTTTTTGTTGGGCAGATGGCTGGTTTAGCCAAGGATGCGGATTTAGCATTCCTGGTCTTCTGTGGCAGATAGAGTGTTAGGTGAGAGCTCCTGCTGCAGCCGGTTGCCTAAGGCTATGTTCACACGAAAACTCAAAAACATCTGAAAATACGGAGCTGTTTTCAAGGGAAAACAGCTCCTGATTTTCAGACGTTTTTTAAGCCACTCGCGGTATTCGCTGCGTATTTTGCTGCGTTTTTTACGGCCGTTTTTGGAGCGGTTTTCAATAGAGTCTATGAAAAACGGCTCCAAAAACGGCCCAAGAAGTGACCTGCACTTCTTTTTCGTGGCCGTTTTTTTACGCGGCCGTTTTTCGAAATGGCTGCGTAAAAAAATGGCCCATCGGAACAGAACGCCGTTTTTCCCTTTGAAATCAATGGGCCGATTTTTCGGCCGTTTTTCGGGACGTTTACGTCGTGTGAACATACCCTCACAGTCATGCACAGGATTAAGAGAGGAAGGAAAATTGGTCCGAAAACACATAAAGAAGAATTCTTTATATATTTTCACAGTTTTGATAGCAATATGAGACAGAACAGGATAAAAGGAAAGAAGATTAAGGACGGAACAGCTGGGAAGTTTTTTTACATTTATTTGTTTATGTTTAAATTTAGTGTTCTTTTAACCCCTTTAGGACTGAGCCTGTTTTGGCCTTGTGGACACAGATGATTTTTTCAAATCTGACATGTATCACTTTATGTGGTAATAACTCCGGAACGCTTTTGCCTATCCAAGCGATTCTGAGATTGTTTTCTCGTGACATATTGTACTTTAGGTTAAAGAAAAAATGTGATCGATAAATTCAATATTTATTTGTGAAAAACGTCAAATTTTAGCAAAAATGTGCAAAAATTAGCATTTTTCTAAATTTAAATGTATTTGCTTGTAAAACAGATAGTGATACCACACAAAATAGTTACTAGTTAACATCCCCCATATGTCTACTTTATGTTTGCATCATTTTTTTTCACGTACTTTTATTTTTCCAGGACGTTACAAGGCTTAGAACTTTAGCAGCAATTTCTCATATTTTCAATAAAATTTCAATAGGCCATTTTTTCAGGGACCAGTTTAGTTCTGAAGTGGCTTTGAGGGCCTTATATATTAGAAAAGTCCCCATAAATCACCCCATTTTGAAAACTGCCCCCCTCAAGGTATTCAAAACCACATTCAGAAAGTATTTTAACCTTTTAGGCGTTTCACAGGAATTAAGGCAGTGTAGAGGTGAAATTTACAAATTTCATTTTTTTTGCCAAAATTCATTTGTAATAAAAAAAAATCTGTAACACGGAAGGTTTTACCAGAGAAACGCAACTCAATATTAATTGCCCAGATTCTGCAGATTTTAGAAATACCCCACATGTGGCCCTAGTGCGGTAATGGACTGAAACACCGGCCTCAGAAGCAAAGGAGCACCTAGAGGATTTTGGGGCCTCCTATTTTTAGGAATTTATTTTTGGCACCATGTCAGGTTTGAAGAGGTCTTGTGGTACCTAAACAGTCGAAACCCCCAAAAAGTGACCCCATTTTGAAAACTACACCCCTCAAGGCATTTTTCTAGGGGTATACTTAGCATTTTGACCCCACAGTTTTTTTGCAGAATTTAGTGGAATTAGTCTGTGAAGATGAAAATCACCTATTTTTCTGTGGAAACATAGAATTTTTTCATTTTTACCAGGAATAAAGGAGAAAAAGCCGCCCAACATTTGTAAAGCAATTTCTCCCGATTACGGCAATACCCCATATGTGGTCGTAAACTGATGTTTGGACCCACGGCAGGGCTCAGAAGGGAGGGAGCGCCTTTTGGATTTTGGAGCGCAGATTTTGCTGGATTGGTTTTCAGTGCCATGTCGGGTTTGCAACGCCCTGGAGAGACCAAAACAGGGGAAACCCCCCAAAAGTGACCCCATTTTGGAATCTACAGCCCTCAAGGAATTTTTCTAGGGGTATAGTGAGCTTTTTGACCCCAGAGGATCTTTTTTAGAGCTAAGGTGACCAAAAAAACAGCGATTTTGGCGCTTTAAATTCTTTATTTATTACAGCGTTCACCGTGCGCAATAAATTATGTTTTAATTTATTCTGCCGGTCGGTACGATTACGGTGATACCATATGTGTATAGTTTTTTTTTAAGTTTTGCAGCGTTTGCACAATAAAATTACGTTTCTATAAAGTAATTTATTTTCTGGGACACGCTATTCTGAGCCGTAACTTTTTTATTTTTTCGTCAAAAAAGCTGTGGGAGGTCTTGTTTTTTGCAGGACGGGTTGTAGTTTTTATTGGTACCATTTTGGGGTAAATGCGACTTTTTGATCACTTTTTATTCTATATCTTGGGAGGGACGGTGACCAAAAAATAGCGATGCTGACAGTTTTCCGTTTATTTTGTTTCCGGCGTTCACCGTGCGGAAAAAATAACATTATAGTTTCATAGCTTGGATCGTTACGAACACGGTGATACCAAATATGTGTACTTTTTTTTAACGTTTTCATTTTTTCCCTATAATAAATGACTGATTATAGGAAAACAAAACCTTTTATTTTTACACTTTTATAAAACATTTTTATTAACTTTTTTTTTAACTTTTTACACTTTATATTTTTGTTTATTAACTTTTTTTTTTACTTTTTACACTTTCTTTTTTGGACCTGCAGCTCTGATCGCTGCTAGAATACATTACACTACCTAGGTAGTGTAATGTATTCCAACTGTCAGTGTGACGTCACAGTCACTCTGACAGTTGGTCTACGAGGATCAGCAGAGGCTGATCCTCATAGGCTGACATACATGGCAGACTTGGGGGCCGTTGTCTGGCCCCCGGGTGCCATCACAAGCATCAGAAGCCCCCACGATTGCATGGCGGCTGCTGATGCGCTACAAACCCGCTACATGCGGAGATCGCAATCGAGCCCCGCATGTAACGGGTTAATTGCCAAAATCAGCGGCGATGAGCCGCTGATCGGCAACACTGGAGTGTCAGCTGTCGGGGACAGCTGATCTCCAAGTTCCCGATGCACACTGTCGCCGACAGTGTGCCATCGGGAACGACACAGTGACTTCCTGTCACTCTGACAGGAAGCCTATCAGGACCAGCCGAAGGTTGGTCCTGATGGGCTACCGTCAATGGCAGACCCGGAAGCCATTGTTTGGCTTCCGTTTGCCATAGTAACTATCGGCAAACCCCGCGATTTCGGACCGGGGTCTGCCGATATGTTAGAAACCCCCAAAATTCGGCGATTGCACCTGATCGCCAAATTTAAGGAGTTAATTCGCCGAAATCAGCGGCAAAGGACCACTGGCCGGCAAGAGGGGAGTGTCAGCTGTCGGTGACAGCTGACCTCCCGGTTCCCGGTGCACACTGTCACCGACAGTGTGCACCGGGAAAAACTCTGTAACTATACGTCCTCGTGCGGGTAGGGGTTAATTAGGATTGCTGCTCTGTATCAATGTTGGCGTCAACTGGAGATGGTGGTTTCCCATAAGTACCAAATTGGTAACCCTGAGGCTATGTTCACACGCAGTGACCAAACATACAGAGCTGTTTTCAAGGGAAAACAGCTCCTGATTTTCAGAAGTTTTTTAAGCCACTCGCGATTTTCACAGCGTTTTTCGCTGCGTTTTTTACGGCCGTTTTTGGAACTTTTTTTCGATAGAGTCAATGAAAAACGGCTTCAAAAACGTCCCAAGAATTGACCTGCACTTCTTTTTCGCAGCCGTTTTTTAAGCGTAAAAAAAGCCGCGAAAAAAGCTCCGTCGCTTCTGATTTTTCGGCCGTTTTTCGGGCATTTACGGCCCAAAAAATGAACGAAAATAGGCCACGTGAACATACCCTTAGGCCGGATTCACACAAGCGTGTTCAGTCCGTGATATACGGTCCGCAGGTCGGCCGCATTTCCCGGACTGAGAACACTGCAGGGATCTGGGCTCTTATCATCGTCATCTATGACGCTAGGAGTCGCTGCCTCGCTGCTCGAAAACTGTCCCGTACTGAAAATACTTGTATTCCTCATGAAATAACAATTCTGGAACATATTTAGAACTTTATATTGGGTCACACTTCTGTTATACCTCCTAGAAATGTATTCATATATTGACAACTGGGTGTTACCATTCCCCTTATAAAATGGGTGTGTCCCTACACAGTCTCACTCTGTCAGCACTGATTGAATATTCTCAGTCTGTGTAGGGACACACCCCCAACTGGTAACACCCAGTTATCAATGTATTCATACATTTCCAGGAGTAATAACAGGAATGACACAATGTAAAGTTCTAAATATGTTCCGGAATTGTTATTTCGTGAGGAATACAAGTATTAACTCAAATAGATATGTCAGGAGAGGTGACATCTCTTCTTTAAATGTCCTGTGATTTGGGGTTGAATGTTGGGAATTATGGTTCCAATGGGGTATCAACCAATGACAATGAATACATTATGTGGCCATGAAGATCTAATATGTTACATGAGCAGTATCAGAAGGATTTGTCTATCTCCATATTGCATTGCACATCAAAAGGAAAAAAAATGCACTTTTTATTCAAGGATTTAATGACTGTTTAATTATCATGCCTTCAAGGTGAATTTAGAAAAATCCATTTAATTGGGCTTTTACGATTATTTTTTTTTGTCTGGCTTAATTGTTGCTAAGAGGATAATCCATATCAGCATCCACCAGTAATTGAGCAGGCTCGGGGATTTCAGGTTAGAGTTTACCAGCATCTCGCCCAGAGAGTGCTCGAATGAAGTCGAGTTATTGATCCAGAATTAGAGTTTCTATAGAAAGTGAAAAGGCTAAATCTCTATTTCTGGCATGAGCTGCTTCTCGGTGCTGAGCGCCGCTGCGTTTCATTTACATATTTCCTTTTTTTCCCTTCCAGTTTATGGATTTATTCCACGGAACGATAGATGTCTTCAGATCCTCTTCATATGATTGAATGTAAAGGTTAAGAGGCTCGTCAAAAATACAGCAACAGGGACAAATGGGACTTAAAAGCCGTCAGATAAAAAGTACGGATCTAAAGCTAGTAAAATAAAAAATACATTGGGGATTGGGGGGGGGGGGGCAGACTTACTATCGTTGTTGCGTCACAATTCTTTTTTGGCGCAAATCAATTTAGACAACTTTATGATTGAACCGAGGTTTGCAGGTTACTAGACCCTTCTTAAAAGTGTCTAGAAAAGGCGGCACGAGTTAAAATGCGTCATCGTGCACCAAAATTGGGGCAATATTTTGGCACAAAAACACTAGCGCGAATGAAGCCTGCCAAGAGGTGGGATAAGGAAGAGAAAAGTGTCTAAGGCCCTGCTCACACTGAGTTTTTTTGCAGGTGGAAAAATCTGCCTCAAAATACCTTCAGGAATTTTGAGGCAGATTTTGACCTGCCTGCACTCTGCTGCGATTTTTTTTGATGTTTTTCTGCCACAGCCATTGAGCGCCGCAGGCAAAAAACGCTGCGAAAAGCGATCTCTCTGCCTCGCATTGATGTCAATGGGAGGTCAGAGATGGAAACGCCCGAAGAAAGGGCATTTCACTTTTTTTTTCCTGTGAGCTGTTTTGAAATCTATAGGAGTAGATTTTGGGCATCTTTTGGTGCTGTTTCCGATGCGGTTTCTGCGTCAAAAACAGTGCCTAAATACTCTGTGTAAATTACCCCCAGCATGTCTAGCAAGATGTGCCAAATTTATCATACAGCGTCCGCCACTTTGGTAAATTTGGCACATCTTCGAACTGCCTGGTCTACGTTTACGCTGTCTAAATCATAGACAGAATTAGTAAATCGTACATAGTTACATAGTTACATAGTTACATAGTTACATCGTTCGTACGGTTGAAAAAAGACACATGTCCATCAAGTTCAACCAAGGGATGGGAAAAGGGAAATGATCTTTGCCTTTTTTGCAGCATCTCCTGTCCCTGCTGTGACGGCTCCTGCGGTAGGCTATTCCATAGACTCACAGTTCTCACAGTAAAGAAGACTTGTCGCCTCTGCAGGTTGAACCTTTTTTTCTCCAGACGGAGGGAGCGCCCCCTTGTTTTTTGAGGGGGTTTTACATGGAACAGGATTTCACCATATTTTTTGTATGTACCATTAATATATTTATAGAAGTTAATCATGTCCCCCCTTAGTCGTCTTTTTTCAAGGCTACATAGTTTTAGTTATTTTAATCTTTCCTCATAACTTAGATTCTCCGCGCCCCTTATTAGCTTTGTTGCTCTTCTTTGTATTTTTCATCCTTTCTATGAACTGGAGCCCAGAACTGAACTGCATATTCTAGATGAGGCCTCACTAATGCTTTTTAAAGTGGTAATATTACATCCCTGTCCCGTGAGTCCATGCCTTTATAATACACAACAATATCTTGCTGGCCTTTGAAGCAGCTATTGACATTGTGCTGTTATTTAGTTTATGATCTACAAGTACACCCAGATCCTTCTCAACAAGTGACTCCCCCAGTGTAGCTCCTCCTAAGACATATGATGCCTGCAGATTATTACACCCAGATCCTTCTCAACAAGTGAATCCCCCAGTGTAGCTCCCCCTAGGACATATGAAGCCTGCAGATTATTACCGGGGCCCGAGGCTCCCAGGGGGCCCATCGCCGCCCGAAACGCACACACCGCAAAATTATGCAGCGCTGCCGCGCTGTCCCGCTCCCGCGCTGTCCCGCTGCCGCGCTGTCCCGCTGCCGCGCTGTCTCGCTTCCAACTGAATCTGCGTCCGCAGGACGCAGATTCAGATGAGTCGAATGCTGGAGCCTCGCTCCAGCATTCACTCTGCCATGAGCGACTCGGTGCAGGCAGGCACGATGTAGTGACATCATCGCGCCTGTCTGCACGGAGTCACTCACAGCACAGTGCAGAAGAGCAGAAGGAACCGGGATAGGTAAGTAATTATGTTTTTTTATTTATTAGGTACGTACATATGGAGGCATTATACTGTATCACAGCTATGGGGTTATTATACTGTGTCACATCTATGGGGCATTATACTGTGTCACAGCTATGGAGGCATTATACTGTGTTGCAGCTATGGGGGCATTATACGGTGTTGCAGCTATGGAGGCATTATACTGTGTCGCAGCTATGCAGGCAATATACTGTGTTGCAGCTATGGAGGCATTATACTGTGTGGGGGCAGCTATGGAGGCATTATACTGTGTAGCAGCTATGGAGGCATTATACTGTGTCGCAGCTATGGGGGCATTATACTATGTCACAGCTATGGGGGCATTATACTGTGTCGCAGCTATGGGGACATTATACTGTGTCGCAGCTATGGAGGCATTATACTGTGTCACAGCTATGGAGGCATTATACTGTGTCACAGCTATGGAGGCATTATACTGTGTCACAGCTATGGGGGCATTATACTGTGTCACAGCTATGGAGGCATTATACTGTGTCACAGCTATGGGGGCATTATACTGTGTCACCGCTATGGAGGCATTATACTGTGTCACAGCTATTGAGGCATTAAACTGTGTCACAGCTATGGGGGCATTATACTGTGTCACAGCTATGGAGGCATTATACTGTGTCGCAGCTATGAGGATATTATACTGTGTCACAGCTATGGAGGCATTATACTGTGTCACAGCTATGGAGGCATTATACTGTGTCACAGCTATGGGGGCATTATACTGTGTCACCGCTATGGAGGCATTATACTGTGTCACAGCTATTGAGGCATTAAACTGTGTCACAGCTATGGGGGCATTATACTGTGTCACAGCTATGGAGGCATTATACTGTGTCACAGCTATGGAGGCATTATACTGTGTCACAGCTATGGAGGCATTATACTGTGTCGCAGCTATGGAGGCATTATACTGTGTCGCAGCTATGGAGGCATTATATTGTGTTGCAGCTATGGAGGCATTATACTGTGTCACAGCTATGGGGGCATTATACTGTGTCACAGCTATGGGGGCATTATACTGTGTCGCAGCTATGGGGATATTATACTGTGTCGCAGCTATGGGGATATTATACTGTGTCGCAGCTATGGGGATATTATACTGTGTCGCAGCTATGAGGATATTATACTGTGTCACAGCTATGGGGATATTATACTGTGTCGCAGCTATGGAGGCATTATACTGTGTAGCAGCTATGGAGGCATTATACTGTGTAGCAGCTATGGAGGCATTATACTGTGTAGCAGCTATGGGGACATTATACTGTGTCGCAGCTATGGAGGCATTATACTGTGTAGGGTCAGCTAAGGGGAAAATTATACTGTGTAGAGGCAGCTATGAAGGGCATTATACTGTGGGGGAAGCTATGGGGGACATTATACTGAGCAATTACAAGAGCTGCAGGTCCAAGGGGGGAGACTCTGTGTAGCACTATATACAAGGTGGGATTGTTGTATAGCACTATATAGAAGGGAGTGTTGTGTATCACTATATCTACGAGGGATTGCTGTGTAGCACTATATACAAGAGGGGGAGGGCTATGTGACGCTATTTACAGAGGGGGAGGACTGTGTAGCGCTATTTACAGGGGGCTGTGTGTGGTGCTATCTACAGTGTTTGACACAATTATATTCAGGGGCGCAATCTATGGTGCTATAATATTTAGGGGCACAGTGTTTGTACTATATTATTCAGGGGCGCAGTGTTTGGTGCTATTATATTTAGGGGCACAGTGTGTGGCACCATGATAATATTCTCTTTGTTTATAGGTGTGGAAATGTTGGAAATGTGAGGAGCCAAAGACATCTGAGTGGCAAATTCTGCAGAAATGGGTCATGGCCGGGAAAAGTCATCATGATGTCTGGACTGGATGGAGAAGAAAAGAGGAAAAAAACTACGTCGTCACCTGTGAGTCACTAGGTTTATAGACAATCTGTCATCTCTCCTGACATGTTTATTATAGGAAATCCTTGTATTTCACAAAGTCTTTGTGCAGTCCAGGACTGATAGACAAATAAGTGTTACTATTCCCCTTGTCAGGAGAATGTGTCCCTACACGGTGTGATACTGTCAGCGATGGTTGGAGACTGTCAGTATGTGGGGACACAGGCTTTTGACAAGGGGAGTAGTAACACCCATTTGTTAATGTCTGGACAAAAAGGAAGTGTTAACAATAGTTACAGGGCGGCGGTGGAGAAGGGGGCCCAACTATGGGTAACAGCCAAGGGCCTATGGTCTACTTAATCCGCCACTGCCTGCAGATTATTACACCCAGATTCTTCTCAACAAGTGAATCCCCCAGTGTAGCTCCCCCTAGGACATATGATGCATGCAGGTTGTTGGTACCCAGATGCATAACTTTACATTTATCTACATTAAACCTCATTTGTCAGCCAGCTTGAAAATCACGAACATCTTCCATAGACTGAACATTACTACATAGCTTAGTGTCATCTGCAAAAATAGAAATAGTGCTATTAATCCCATCCTCTATATCATTAATAAATAAGTTGAATAATAGTGGTCCCAGCACTGAACCCTGGGGTACACCACTTATTACCGGGGACCATTCAGAGTAGGAATCATTGACCACAACTCTCTGGATACGGTCCTTGAGCCAATTCTCAATCCAATTACAAACTCTACTTTCCAAACCTATAGTCCTTAATTTACCCATTAGATGTCTATGAGGGACAGTGTCTAATGCCTTTGAAAAAGTCCAAAAACACTAAATCCACAGCGGCCCCTCTGTCTAGGCTTCTGCTCACCTCTTCATAAAAACAGATCATGTTGGTTTGCCCCATTATATCTCATTTTTTGTCAATGGTTCCGTATAAGTTATAGACAGTGTGTGGGTTGTTTTAAGATGTAGCAGTGCTGAGTATGTCAGGGGCAACAACTCATCATTATGTCAGGATAGGCCATGTATGGTTTTCCATGGAACTGCAGGAAAAATCTGTTGGGTGATATAAACTCAGTGAGTTAAAATTATTATTCATCTTTTAAAAATATTTAGTAATTGTTTTTTTTAAATAGGTTCATTCTGTGCTGATTCAATTCTTAAAGGGGTTATCCAACCTGTAAACATTTTTTTACAAACAGCTGCAAATGTTATAAAACAAAAAAAGAATCAGTCCTCACCTCTTCTTGTTCCCGGCGATCCAGCACTGATGTTCCGCCGATCCTCCCGGTCTTTGCTTACAAACAGCAAGCATGTAACTGCTGCAGCCAATCAGAGGTCTCAGTGGTCACATGCCATAATCCTGGCATCATGGCTTCCATCGCTGAGTGGTGATGCCTGGAATGCAATGGGAAGGCGTGAGGGAGAATGCAAATAACAGACCACCCTATCCCACAATTGAAGGGTGTGAACAAAAAACAGAAGCGGTCCTCAGTTTGATGTTTTTCTCAAGGGGTCCTATGCTCTATATATGTCTTTGTATACATCAATTAAATATAGATTTTTATATCACAGTTCACATTGTCTATCACCTTTTGGTTTTGTACATAATGATAATTTCTTATGTTTTTACTAGAAGTCTTATACATTTCACCAATAACACACTGTGCTATCACCATGAGTTGTAAGATGAACTTAGCACTGCTACATTTGTAATCCTTCCATTTTTCTTCGCTGGTCGGTCTTTAGTCTTATATGTCTGGTTCGCAACTCCAATTTATATATGACATCACAATTACAAGTATGAACTGCATCATCTCTATATTCGAGTTGATAACATAAATGTGATGTAAGTAAAGTGGCACCAACTATGAGCACACAACATGGAATGATAATGATATCTGCCATACGTGCGACACAAAATCAAGATCATTATTTCTTAATCACAGTTCCCAGGATCTCCCCTCACATCTATTATTTAACCTGTGGTTCCTACAGGAAATCTGCCAAGCAGTCTTGACTATCTACAAGCTCTTACAACTGGTAGTAAAATGTTCAAATTCTGCAAATTTCAAGGCTGCAAAAGCCACAAAAGCTTTAAGACTCAAAGTAAAAATAATTAAAAAATAATCACAGTATGTATTCTTATTGCTTTTAAAAAATATATTTTTGTGTAATGAAGAAGACAATATTAGAGAGAGAGAATATAGGAGTATTAGTTCAGGACACCACAATGTACTGTGTTAAATGGAAATTGCTACCAGAAGATGTTCCTTCTATCTATACAATGTGCTATTAACCGAGTTTTCTAAATGGCCACCAAAGTGCCGATCATCAGGCCCCGAAACCTTAGAAATAAGACTCTTTCTGTTTATAAGACCTGTAAGCTGGACATACACATAGGATTTTGATCGACCAGAATGCGGCCGATCAATCATCCACGGGATCATTTTTACAAATGATCCAACCAGCAACATGCCAGACTAAACGAGCAGATCATGGAGCAATTTAAAAAAACTGGGGCTTGCCCAAAATGGCAAATGAACGGCCGCAAGCGGCCAATCATGCCATGCATTTGCATTTTCAGCCGACCCCGGCGGGAAGAATTTAACCTGGTCTGTCACATGTTTGGCAAACAAAGTCTCATTCTCGTATAATGTTGACACGATGGCTGACGAGATGGCAAAAATCAACCATTTCGGACGACAAATATAATGTGTAGGGCCAGTTGTAGAGAAGTTTGTCACCACTGCAGAATGGCCCAGAGGATAAAAGATGAAGGGAGCTCTTGTGAAAATGTATTTCCTAGCCCCCTGAATGTTTCTTTAGTAGACAACTTAGTAGGCCCAATTGCTCCCTCTGGTTAAAGGGGACTTCCAGTAAATAACATAAATGAGTAGTAACCCCGGAACCTCCAAGTGCACGTGGTTTTCAAGTGACTAGTGTTGGGCTGTAGCTAAGCTGCAATACTTATCACAATCACATGGATGAGAGCAGCCCTGTATTGGTACTACTGTGTTGAGTTCTTTCTGTTGATTAATGGTGCTCCCGAGGTTTGGACCTCCATCAATCCCACATTGATTTCCTATCCTGAGGATAGGCCCATTATAAAAACTTAATGGAGATGGCAGAAGCCAAAGCACACGCAGGTGGGAGATTGAGCTAATTGCTCCCAGAGCACCCTGGGCTATAAGATGGGCTATGCCCCTCCCTGCAATGCCTGAGCATTCTTTGTCGTATCCAAAGTTTGTCTATGCAAATGGTCTCCTAGTGTTTTACAGTTCCCAGTGTTTCCCATACCTGTATCCTGTATCCTGTGCTATCCTGGTCAAGTGCTGTGCTGAGCTGTAGTTGTGCTCTACTGTATTCCACGCCTGTCCTGCTACTCCATGCCTGACGTCTGAATAGTGCCTTCAGGTCAGCCTCTATCCTTCATCATCAACATGTTTCACTACCGTTCTCGTTGGAGGTGAATGCCTCCTCTGTCGGTGCAGAGAGGTTCCAAGGGCAGGTCAATGGTATGTGGATATTTCTCTAAGCTCTTCTCTTCCGCAGAATGCAACTACTCGATTGGGGATCAGGAGTTCCTGGCTATCAAATTGGCTCTGGAGGAGTGGAGATATCTACTAGAGGGCGCAGCTCATTCCATCCTAATTTTTACGGACCACAAGAATCTCACCTATTTCCAGACGGCCCAACGGCTGAATCCTCGTCAGGCCAGGTGGTCGCTGTTCTTTACCAGATTCCAGTTTGAGCTCCATTATCGCCCGGCTGACAAGTGTCGATGCCGATGCCTTGTCCAGATTTTTCGAGACAGAGGACACCATGGAAATTCCACAGAATATTATTGACCCGTCTTGCATTGTCTCTGTCAACCCCCTGCAAGTTGGGGATATTCCTCCATGGAGGACCTTTGTGCGCCTGGCTGACAGAGGGAGAATCCTCCGCTGGGGACACTGCTCTGGACTGGCAGGTCACGCGGGGACCCGTAAAACCCGAGACCTGATTGCCCGCGCTGCCCAAAGACATTATGGAATTTGTTTCTTCCTGCTCAGTTTGTGCAGCTAACAAGGTCGCTCACTCCAGACCTGCTGGTCTGCTCCAGCCCAATGCTCCATGGCAGCATATAGCTATAAACTTTGTTACAGACCTGCCTCCTTCTGCGGGATGCAGTACTGTCTGGGTTTGTGGTGGACCGATTTTTCGAAGATGGACCACTTCGTTCCGCTGACCGGTCTTCCGTCTGCTCCTCAACTGGCCAAACTTTTCATCCAAAACATCTTCCACCTGCACGGCTTGCCGTGGTATATTGTGTCTGAACGGGGGGTTCAGTTCACCTCGAAGTTCTGGAGAGCCCTCTGCAGACTCCTCAGTGTGAAGTTGGACTTTTCCTCAGCCTACCATCCTCAGTCTAATGGTCAGGTCGAGAGGATCAATCAGATATTGGAGAACTACCTACACCACTTAATCTCCAAGCAGCATGATGACTGGGTGCAGCTGCTTCCGTGGGCTGAGTTCTCATCTAATAATCACACCAGCGAGTCCACAAGGAATACACCGTTCTTCATTGTCTACGGCCAACACCCACAAATTCCTCTCCCGATGCCCAATACGTCCGAGGTACCAACGGCTGACTCTGCTTTTAGAGACTTCCTGCAGATCTGGCAGCAGATTCGATCCTCCATCCTACTGGCAGTCGACTGCATGAAACGGAAGTCTGACACAAGGAGAAGAGAACATCCTCAATTTCTCCGTGGCACGAAGGTCTAGCTGTCCTCTAGGAATATCCGACTAAGGGTGCCATCATACAAATTTGCTCCCAGGTTCCTCGGACCCTTTGAGATCCTACAGCAGATCAACCCTGTCGCCTACAAGCTTTGGCTGCCTTCTACCCTCAAGATCCCCAACTCCTTCCATGTCTCCCTCCTGAAGCCGGTGGTTCTGAATTGCTATACCAAGACTCCTACCCATGCGGCTGCCTCCATCGGTCCTTTAGACACCTTTGAGGGTAAGGAGATCATGGACACAAAAAAGGTAAGAGGAAGAACCTTTTATTTAGTAGATTGGAAGGGGTTTGGTCCAGAAGAGAGGTCCTGGGAGCCAGAAGAGAATCTCAATGCTCCTACCCTCATTAAGAGGTTTCTCTCTCGTTCCTGGTCCCAAGAGGAGGGGGCGTAAGAGGGGGGATACTGTAACATCTGTGGTCGCTGACCATAACCTCTTTTCATCCAGTCTACGCCCTTCTCTCCAGAGATGTCTGCACATACGGCCGTCATGTTCCACAGTGACCACCAGGGTGTGCTCGCGAGCTCAGTCCAGACTTAAGAAGCCAAAGCACACACAGGTGGGAGATTGAGCTTATTGCTCCCAGAGCACCCTGGGCTATAAGAAGGGCTGTGCCCCTCCCTGCAGTGCCTGAGCGTTGTTTGTTGTATCCAAAATTTGTCTATGCAAATGGTCTCCTAGTGTTTTCCAGTTCCCAGTGTTTCCCATACCTGTATCCTGTATCCTGTATCCTGTATCCTGTGCTATCCTGGTCAAGTGTCGTGCTGAGCTGTAGTCATGCTGTGCTGTATTCCCCGCCTGTCCTGCTACTCCACGCCTGACGTCTACCTGCTGCCTAGTCCCAGCCGGGCCTGCCTTGCTACTGTCCGAGCTGCCTCAGGTACACTATACGAACTATAGACTGTGACCTGCACCCTGTTGGCTAGCTGCCATACTGTCAAGGCGGAATGGCCCAGTGGGTCCACAAACCCAACGTGACAGACTGGCTCCAAAGCCACCTCCAAGTTGGGCTGTATTTTTTGGACCTTTGGGGCTCATAATTGTGTGAGAACATGGGCCCACAGGAGGATCTTCTGGTACTGTTGTGAGCAAGTTCGACTCAGGTGCATGCTACCATGCTGTCCTACTTGTCTGTTAGCATGTGGGAAGACTTTACACCCAATAAACGCTCTCTGATTCCTTATTAACACATTATTTTTTATTTGTATTTTTTGAACATTTAAAAAAAATATTGTTTTATGATGTGTTTATGTTTTTATTTTTTATATCACTCAGATTTGATTTTGATCGTTCCATTGTCCAAAAATATATAGGAATAAAACATAATGATATCCTATAAATATGTATTAGGGCACCATTAAAAATTGAGAAGCAATATTATTGAAATTGGTGTCATAAAGTTATATTTATTACCACGGAGTCAGATGGGGAAAAAACGCTTTGTGTTTAAATTAAATATGAGCAACTTGATAAAGTAATGGTCCATACTGAATAAAGATGACAGGTCTTATTAATTCTTATGCGGGACAATAACAGGCAGATGCTGCCTTCCAATGTGGGTGGCTCTCCTCTAATGTACTCCCTATAGAAGTGACAAGTCAAGGTTGTGAAAAAAGTACTTGATTAATTAGAGAACAAAGGAAATATGCAGTAGAGTAGAACAAATTACTGAATGGATGCACTTAACACCCACACAATATCATTCCAATCAATAAAAGATTGTTGTACAGAGCAACCATTGATATTTCATTTTCTTACAAACCATTCATGAATGTTGGGAAATGGAGATTTTGTGTTGAAACAATTTTTTTGCAAAAAAATAAATAATACAATTTTATAATTTTTTTTTTCTAATTTTGGTAATGTAATTAGAACATGGAGGATTTTTTTTTTACAGCTCTGACAATGTTTTGCATTAAAAATAAATAGATTAGAAATAAATAAATAAATACATAAATAAATAATAAAAGTTTGACATTTGGCAAAATCCAGAGTCCAGAGCAAACCAAATTAGACTCTCAGGCTTCATTTACACTGTGCAAATTTGGTGTAGTTTTTGAATGTGCTTTTTGTAAGCCAGGATTGGAGCCTGAGAAAAAGAGAGGTGTTAGGCTATGTTCACAAGTGTAACAAAATACGGCTGAAAATACTGAGCTGTTTTCAAGGGAAAAGGCAATTTTTAAGCAACTTGCGTTTTTTGCTGCGTTTTCCATGGCCGTTTTTGGAGCGGTTTTTCTATTGAGTCAATGAAAAACGGCTCCAAAAACGACTCAAGAAGTGACATGCACTTCTTTTTACGGGGCGTCTTTTTACGCGCCGTTATTTGAAAATGAAGAGTAAAAAAACGCCCCGTCGGAACAGAACACCGTATTTCTCATTGAAATCAATGGGCATGTGTTTGTAGGCATTCTGCTTCCGATTTTTCAGCCATTTTTCGGGACGTTTATGGCCCAAAAAACGGCTGAAAATAGCCTGTGTGAACATACCCTTAGTATTTGTTTAAGGCCCTATGCACATGGCAGAGCCGTGTGCGCGGAGCATAACCACAATGCACAAAGCACTGTGTGCTGCCAAACCGGGTGGTGTACGATTTTCACCTAGAAGCAATGGGGAGTGGTAAACAATGCATTGGTTCAGGGCAGGCGGCAGAATTTTGTCACGATAAACAGAGCTGTAGGTCACGGGAAGACGGCAGAGTTTTAACATAGTAAACTTAGCAATAGATCAGAGTAGGCGGCAGGCATGGATGGTCAAAAAACAGGCAGAAGTTCGTTAGACGTGAATACAGCAAATACAAAGCAGGAGAACTGGGAAAACTAGGTACACAAGAAACTCTAGCAACCAAATTGCTCTGGCAATGATTAACAGGACAGGAGGAGTTTTATAGCAGGTCAGGTGGTAATTTCAAAATTGGCGTGTGCTGGCCCTTTAAGAATTGCAGGGACAGCGCGTGCGCTAGGACCCAGTGGAGCATATCTCTCTCTCTCTCCATAGCTATAGGTATTTGGTATTTTAATAATTAGGAAATAAATGTAGAGACTTTGTGTGGGATTTCCTTCTAATTCTTAAATAAACGGATCCATATCTCAGTGTTTGGCGCACGTTGCTTCCTAATGCTACACATGGGCTCACGCTGTCAGATTTGGCATTAAGTTCTGATTCTAATAATCACAGAGCTAACAGTGCACAGAAATAGAGAGAATTGACTTTATCTTTACATGTTATTTATTTGTGTCGTATTATTCTTGTGTTATTTGAAGTAAAGATTTAGGTTTTCTTAAGACCTTGAAAGACATGGGTGGTCCTCCCTACACTTTCTTTCCATACTTTGCACATCTGCTGGGGGGGCATTAAAACAATCAGAGATTGTTCCTTCAGAATCCCATTTTAATGCCATATGCTGATATTTTTGGCTGGTTCTCTACAGCAGTTACTCTCCAAGGAGCTGCCGAGCAAAGGTTTTAAAGGGAATGCTTCATGTATTTAGTTTTAGTGTCAGGAATTACATCTCTGTAAAAGAGAAGTCATGTGTTTTTATTTTTAGTTAGATGTAGGTATTCATTTTTTGAGTGGCCATATTGGAGGCACACAATTCATTCCTGTATTTCCTGTAGAGAGAGTACAGCGGGGTGTTTGCGCTTTATGGCAGCTACAATGAATGGGAGTCAATTGACAGGAAAATGTCATAGATTATTACAGTCTCCAGGAAGTGATGGATTACAGCTCCACCCCCACAGACCAGGGAGTAACAGGAGAGCTGCATACAGAGACTTATCTGTGTGTATAGTGATACTATTCTGCCTTTACTAGTCCTCCGGTATAATAAAACTATCATTAAGTCACCAATGATAATGAGATGACCCTGTTACACCAGTCTATACAGCAAAGCTGATTGCAGAAAACGGGATGTATCAACCTATTGTGTGTGCTCTAGCGGACAGTGTGAAAAACTAAATATTACAAGGTTTTTTTTTATGTGGATAGTCAAATTTTTACAACGTTGCTATTTGAGATCTTGTGTTTTGTGAGAGTTGTAGATTTTTAGGCATCATTTAGGGAACATATAAGTTAACATTTAATATATATGAACTTATAAAGCATAAGATACCGATTTTTTTTAAAATAATCTCCAACAAATGCCATCCATCAGTCAACTGTTGACCCTAAAAAAAAGTATAGTTGCTCCTAAAAAGTATACGTTTTTTTTACTGTATGGCTGTAACGAATGCCTCTGGCAGATGCCGTTCATCGACCTTCCAATGACCATCGGTCGCCCAAATACGCCAACATTAAAAAATAATATATATTTAATATATACGTTCTTTTACCAAATGGCGTAAGATTGTTATGAATTGGTGTTATGACAAGTTGTATAATTTAATGCAATTCAAGAAAAGTTAAAGGGGTTTTCCAGCCACTAAAATTTGATGGTCTATCCTCAGGATAGGCCAACAATAGCTGATGGGTTGGGGTCTGACTTTCGGGACCCCTGGCAATCAGCTGTTTTGAAGGGTATATGTCGTCGACACGAATGTAGCGGTGATTCACAGGTATTGCAGCCTTCTTCTATTCACTTCAATGGGAGAAAAGGCTGCAATACCTGTGAATCGCCGCTAAATGTGTGTCGATGACTCACAGTGAGCAAGAAGCAATAAAGGGAAGAAGCGCTCGTATGAGCGCTCCGGCCCCTTCAAAACAGCTGATTGGCGGGGGTCCCGAAATTCGTACCCCGACCCATCAGTTATTGATGGCCTATCCTGAGGATAGGCCTTCAATTTTTAGTGGCTGGAAAACCCCTTTAACCTCTCAACGACCACTGTATAGTGTTTTTACGGCGGCCACACAGGGTAGTTCTTTCTCCCGAATCAGGCGCTCTTCTCCTGAAACCCAGGTTATTGCTAACAGTTTCGAGTTTCAGGGCAACGACCAATAGCGGTGGTTTCCGGTCATGTGAGCCAGTTTAACACCTCAGATTCAGCATTCAATAGTGGTTTTAGAGGGAGCTTACATATACCCTGATGTACTCCTCACAGCTTACATATACCCTGATGTACTCCTCACAGCTTACATATACCCTGATGTACTCCTCATAGCTTACATATACCCTGATGTACTCCGCACAGATTACATATACCCTGATGTACTCCTCACATATTACATATACCCTGATGTACTCCTCACATCTTACATATACCCTGATGTTCTCCTCACATATTACATATATCCTGATGTACTCCTCACAGATTACATATACCCTGATGTACTCCGCACAGCTTACATATACCCTGATGTACTCCTCACATATTACATATACCCTGATGTACTCCTCACATATTACATATATCCTGATGTACTCCTCACATATTACATATATCCCTGATGTACTCCTCACAGCTTACATATACCCTGATGTACTCCTCACATATTACATATACCCTGATGTACTCCTCACATATTACATATACCCTGATGTACTCCTCACGGCTTACATATACCCTGATGTACTCCTCACATCTTACATATACCCTGATGTACTCCTCACATATTACATATATCCTGATGTACTCCTCACATATTACATATACCCTGATGTACTCCGCACAGCTTACATATACCCTGATGTACTCCTCACAGATTACACATACCCTGATGTACTCCTCACATATTACATATACCCTGATGTACTCCTCACAGATTACACATACCCTGATGTACTCCTCACATATTACATATACCCTGATGTACTCCTCACAGATTACATATACCCTGATGTACTCCACACATATTACATATACCCTGATGTACTCCTCACAGATTACATATACCCTGATGTACTCCTCACATATTACATATACCCTGATGTACTCCGCCCAGCTTACATATATCCTGATGTACTCCTCACATATTACATATACCCTGATGTACTCCTCACAGATTACATATACCCTGATGTACTCCTCACAGCTTACATATACCCTGATGTACTCCTCACATATTACATATACCCTGATGTACTCCTCACAGCTTACATATGCCCTGATGTACTCCTCACATATTACATATACCCTGATGTACTCCTCACATATTACATATACCCTCATGTACTCCTCACATATTACATATACCCTCATGTACTCCTCACAGCTTACATATACCCTGATGTACTCCTCACATATTACATATACCCTGATTTACTCCTCACAGCTTACATATGCCCTGATGTACTCCTCACATATTACATATACCCTGATGTACTCCTCACATATTACATATACCCTGATGTACTCCTCACATATTACATATACCCTGATGTACTCCTCACATATTACATATATCCTGATGTACTCCGCACAGCTTACATACACCCTGATGTACTCCTCACATATTACATATACCCTGATGTACTCCGCACAGCTTACATATACCCTGATGTACTCCGCACAGATTACATATATCCTGATGTACTCCTCACATATTACATATACCCTGATGTACTCCTCACAGATTACATATACCCTGATGTACTCCTCACAGCTTACATATACCCTGATGTACTCCTCACATATTACATATACCCTGATGTACTCCTCCCAGATTACATATACCCTGATGTACTCCGCACAGATCACATATACCCTGATGTACTCCTCACAGCTTACATATACCCTGATGTACTCCTCACATATTACATATACCCTGATGTACTCCTCACATATTACATATACCCTGATTTACTCCTCACATATTACATATACCCTGATATACTCCTCACATATTACATATACCCTGATGTACTCCGCACAGATTACATATACCCTGATGTACTCCTCACATATTACAAATACCCTGATGTACTCCTCACATATTACATATACCCTGATGTACTCCTCACATATTACATATACCCTGATGTACTCCTCACATATTACATATACCCTGATGTACTCCTCACATATTACATATACCCTGATGTACTCCTCACATATTACATATATCCTGATGTACTCCGCACAGCTTACATACACCCTGATGTACTCCTCACATATTACATATACCCTGATGTACTCCGCACAGCTTACATATACCCTGATGTACTCCGCACAGATTACATATATCCTGATGTACTCCTCACATATTACATATACCCTGATGTACTCCTCACAGATTACATATACCCTGATGTACTCCTCACAGCTTACATATACCCTGATGTACTCCTCACATATTACATATACCCTGATGTACTCCTCACAGATTACATATACCCTGATGTACTCCTCACATATTACATATACCCTGATGTACTCCACACATATTACATATATCCTGATGTACTCCTCACATATTACATATACCCTGATGTACGCCGCACAGATTACATATACCCTGATGTACTCCGCACAGCTTACATGTACCCTGATGTACCCCTCACAGCTTACATATACCCTGATGTACTCCGCACAGATTACATATACCCTGATGTACTCCGCACAGCTTACATATACCCTGATGTACTCCTCACATATTACATATACCCTGATGTACTCCTCACAGATTACATATACCCTGTTGTACTCTTCACAGATTACATATACCCTGATGTACTCCTCACATATTACATATACCCTGATGTACTCCTCACATATTACATATACCCTGATGTACTCCTCACAGATTACATATACCCTGATGTCCTCCTCACAGTTTACATATACCCTGATGTACTCCTCACATATTACATATACCCTGATGTACTCCGCACATATTACATATTCCCTGATGTACTCCACACATATTACATATAACCTGATGTACTCCGCACATATTACATATACCCTGATGTACTCCACAAAGATTACATATACCCTGATGTTCTCCTCACATATTACATATATCCTGATGTACTCCTCACAGATTACATATACCCTGATGTACTCCGCACAGCTTACATATACCCTGATGTACTCCTCACATATTACATATACCCTGATGTACTCCTCACATCTTACATATACCCTGATGTACTCCTCACATATTACATATATCCTGATGTACTCCTCACATATTACATATACCCTGATGTACTCCGCACAGCTTACATATACCCTGATGTACTCCTCACAGATTACACATACCCTGATGTACTCCTCACATATTACATATACCCTGATGTACTCCTCACAGATTACACATACCCTGATGTACTCCTCACATATTACGTATACCCTGATGTACTCCTCACAGATTACATATACCCTGATGTACTCCACACATATTACATATACCCTGATGTACTCCTCACAGATTACATATACCCTGATGTACTCCTCACATATTGCATATACCCTGATGTACTCCGCCCAGCTTACATATATCCTGATGTACTCCTCACATATTACATATACCCTGATGTACTCCTCACAGATTACATATACCCTGATGTACTCCTCACAGCTTACATATACCCTGATGTACTCCTCACATATTACATATACCCTGATGTACTCCTCACAGCTTACATATGCCCTGATGTACTCCTCACATATTACATATACCCTCATGTACTCCTCACATATTACATATACCCTGATGTACTCCTCACAGCTTACATATACCCTGATGTACTCCTCACATATTACATATACCCTGATTTACTCCTCACAGCTTACATATGCCCTGATGTACTCCTCACATATTACATATACCCTGATGTACTCCTCACATATTACATATACCCTGATGTACTCCTCACATATTACATATACCCTGATGTACTCCTCACATATTACATATATCCTGATGTACTCCGCACAGCTTACATACACCCTGATGTACTCCTCACATATTACATATACCCTGATGTACTCCGCACAGCTTACATATACCCTGATGTACTCCGCACAGATTACATATATCCTGATGTACTCCTCACATATTACATATACCCTGATGTACTCCTCACAGATTACATATACCCTGATGTACTCCTCACAGCTTACATATACCCTGATGTAATCCTCACATATTACATATACCCTGATGTACTCCTCCCAGATTACATATACCCTGATGTACTCCGCACAGATCACATATACCCTGATGTACTCCTCACAGCTTACATATACCCTGATGTACTCCTCACATATTACATATACCCTGATGTACTCCTCACAGATTACATATACCCTGATTTACTCCTCACATATTACATATACCCTGATATACTCCTCACATATTACATATACCCTGATGTACTCCGCACAGATTACATATACCCTGATGTACTCCTCACATATTACAAATACCCTGATGTACTCCTCACATATTACATATACCCTGATGTACTCCTCACATATTACATATATCCTGATGCACTCCGCACAGCTTACATACACCCTGATGTACTCCTCACATATTACATATACCCTGATGTACTCCACACATATTACATATAACCTGATGTACTCCGCACATATTACATATACCCTGATGTACTCCACACAGATTACATATACCCTGATGTACTCCTCACAGATTACATATACCCTGATGTACTCCTCACAGCTTACATATACCCTGATGTACTCCTCACATATTACATATACCCTGATGTACTCCTCACAGATTACATATACCCTGATGTACTCCACACATATTACATATACCCTGATGTACTCCGCACAGGTTACATATACCCTGATGTACTCCGCACAGATTACATATACCCTGATGTACTCCACACAGCTTACATATACCCTGATGTACTCCTCACATATTACATATACCCTGATGTACTCCTCACAGTTTACATATATCCTGATGTACTCCTCACAGATTACATATACCCTGATGTACTCCGCACATATTACATATACCCTGATGTATTCCGCACAGATTACATATACCCTGATGTACTCCTCACAGCTTACATATACCCTGATGTACTCCGCACAGAGAACATATACCCTGATGTACTCCTCACATATTACATATACCCTGATGTACTCCGCACATATTACATATACCCTGATGTACTCCGCACAGATTACATATACCCTGATGTACTCCTCACATATTACATATACCCTGATGTACTCCGCACAGCTTACATATACCCTGATGTACTCCTCACAGATTACATATACCCTGATGTACTCCGCACAGATTACACATACCCGGATGGACTCCTCACAGGTTACATATACCCTGATGTACTCTGCAAAGATTACATATACCTGATGTACTCCGCACAGTTTACACATACCTTGATGTACTCCGCACAGATTACATATATCCTGATGTACTCCGCACAGATTACATATACCCTGATGTACTCCGCACAGCTTAAATATACACTGAAGAACTCCACACAGCTTACATAAACCCTGATGTACTCCGCACAGCTTACATATACCCTGATGTACTCCGCACAGATTACATATAACCTGATGTACTCCGCACAGATTACATATACTCTGATGTACTCCTCATAGTTTACATATACCCTGATGTACTCCGCACAGATTACATATACCCTGATGTACTCCGCACAAATTACATATACCCTGACAGACTCCGCACAGAATACATATACCCTGACAGACTCCGCACAGAATACATATACCCTGATGTACTCCATATTGGGCAGTGAAATGGCAAATCAGTGGAAAAATGAAAATTTTCACTTTGCATTATCCGCTGCTTATTTCTGAAAAACTATACCCCTAGATGATTCCTCAAGGGGTGTAGTTTCCCGAATGGAGTCATTTTTGGTGTGTTTCCACTGTACTAGTAGTACATGGTCTCAGAAAATGCCACATGGCTCCCGGAAACAATTCCAAAAGCCAAATTGCGCTCCTTCCATTCTGAGCCCTACCGTGTGTCCAAACAGCAGTTTATGACCACACATGGGGTGTTACAGTACTCGGGAGAAATTGTTTTACAGATATTGGGGTGAGATTTCTCCTTTAGTCCCTGTGGAAATTAAAAAATGATTTGTTTTATTGGAAAAAAAATTTTTTTTCATTTTCACAGCGAAATTTTATGAATAATATCTATAGAACACCTGTGGGGTCAAAATGCTCACTACACAGCTAGATAAATTCCTTGTGGGTGTAGTTTCCAAAATGGGGTATTTTTTGGGGTGTTTCCTTTGTTTTGGTACCACAAGACCTATTCAGACCTGACATGGTGCCTAAAATAAAATCCAATAAATAGAAGGCCCCAAAATCTGCTAGCTGCTCCTTTGCTTCTGAGGCCTGTGCTTCAGTCCCTTACCACACTAGGGCCACATTCACTCACTTGCACCCCATTATCCATTTATTTCTATTGAGGCACTTCATTTATTACTGCCCCCTATATTTCACTTATAGTATTACACTTGCACACACACTATTCATTTATTATTTCTTACTACACATCCCATGCACCACACACCACTCCCCTCAAGACTAGTGGGAGTGGCTATTATTATTTAAAGCACCTGCTCGCCCTTTCATCAGCATTTCTGGCCTGGCTGTGTCCATTTGTAAGTATGGCCTTTGTCGGTGTTTTTGTATATGTCCCTGTGTTTTTATCGGTTCTGTTTGTGCATCAGGAACGTTCTGTTCCAGTTTAGGAGTTAGGGACTCGCAAGTCTGGGGATCCTTGTCGTGGATTGCGAGCTTGCGTCCTTTTGGCCAAAATGATTACCAATACCCCAGGTATTTTTCATTATTATGTATATTCGCTTCTCTTGGACACAGCCGGGTCTTTGATGCTGGGAGAGCATGGTGTGTTGTTGTTTGGCATAGCAAGCAGGGTAGCCCGCTCTATGAATTATCAAGGCGTCACAAATAGGCTTTTACCTGGCTATACACGTTGTGCCTCATGACGTACACACTATCCCTCCATGTTTCACTCACTTGCACCCCATTATCCATTTATTTCTATTGAGGCACTTCATTTATTACTGCCCCCTATATTTCACTTATAGTATTACACTTGCACACACACTATTCATTTATTATTTCTTACTACACATCCCATGCACCACACACCACTCCCCTCAAGACTAGTGGGAGTGGCTATTATTATTTAAAGCACCTGCTCGCCCTTTCATCAGCATTTCTGGCCTGGCTGTGTCCATTTGTAAGTATGGCCTTTGTCGGTGTTTTTGTATATGTCCCTGTGTTTTTATCGGTTCTGTTTGTGCATCAGGAACGTTCTGTTCCAGTTTAGGAGTTAGGGACTCGCAAGTCTGGGGATCCTTGTCGTGGATTGCGAGCTTGCGTCCTTTTGGCCAAAATGATTACCAATACCCCAGGTATTTTTCATTATTATGTATATTCGCTTCTCTTGGACACAGCCGGGTCTTTGATGCTGGGAGAGCATGGTGTGTTGTTGTTTGGCATAGCAAGCAGGGTAGCCCGCTCTATGAATTATCAAGGCGTCACAAATAGGCTTTTACCTGGCTATACACGTTGTGCCTCATGACGTACACACTATCCCTCCATGTTTCACTCACTTGCACCCCATTATCCATTTATTTCTATTGAGGCACTTCATTTATTACTGCCCCCTATATTTCACTTATAGTATTACACTTGCACACACACTATTCATTTATTATTTCTTACTACACATCCCATGCACCACACACCACTCCCCTCAAGACTAGTGGGAGTGGCTATTATTATTTAAAGCACCTGCTCGCCCTTTCATCAGCATTTCTGGCCTGGCTGTGTCCATTTGTAAGTATGGCCTTTGTCGGTGTTTTTGTATATGTCCCTGTGTTTTTATCGGTTCTGTTTGTGCATCAGGAACGTTCTGTTCCAGTTTAGGAGTTAGGGACTCGCAAGTCTGGGGATCCTTGTCGTGGATTGCGAGCTTGCGTCCTTTTGGCCAAAATGATTACCAATACCCCAGGTATTTTTCATTATTATGTATATTCGCTTCTCTTGGACACAGCCGGGTCTTTGATGCTGGGAGAGCATGGTGTGTTGTTGTTTGGCATAGCAAGCAGGGTAGCCCGCTCTATGAATTATCAAGGCGTCACAAATAGGCTTTTACCTGGCTATACACGTTGTGCCTCATGACGTACACACTATCCCTCCATGTTTCACTCACTTGCACCCCATTATCCATTTATTTCTATTGAGGCACTTCATTTATTACTGCCCCCTATATTTCACTTATAGTATTACACTTGCACACACACTATTCATTTATTATTTCTTACTACACATCCCATGCACCACACACCACTCCCCTCAAGACTAGTGGGAGTGGCTATTATTATTTAAAGCACCTGCTCGCCCTTTCATCAGCATTTCTGGCCTGGCTGTGTCCATTTGTAAGTATGGCCTTTGTCGGTGTTTTTGTATATGTCCCTGTGTTTTTATCGGTTCTGTTTGTGCATCAGGAACGTTCTGTTCCAGTTTAGGAGTTAGGGACTCGCAAGTCTGGGGATCCTTGTCGTGGATTGCGAGCTTGCGTCCTTTTGGCCAAAATGATTACCAATACCCCAGGTATTTTTCATTATTATGTATATTCGCTTCTCTTGGACACAGCCGGGTCTTTGATGCTGGGAGAGCATGGTGTGTTGTTGTTTGGCATAGCAAGCAGGGTAGCCCGCTCTATGAATTATCAAGGCGTCACAAATAGGCTTTTACCTGGCTATACACGTTGTGCCTCATGACGTACACACTATCCCTCCATGTTTCACTCACTTGCACCCCATTATCCATTTATTTCTATTGAGGCACTTCATTTATTACTGCCCCCTATATTTCACTTATAGTATTACACTTGCACACACACTATTCATTTATTATTTCTTACTACACATCCCATGCACCACACACCACTCCCCTCAAGACTAGTGGGAGTGGCTATTATTATTTAAAGCACCTGCTCGCCCTTTCATCAGCATTTCTGGCCTGGCTGTGTCCATTTGTAAGTATGGCCTTTGTCGGTGTTTTTGTATATGTCCCTGTGTTTTTATCGGTTCTGTTTGTGCATCAGGAACGTTCTGTTCCAGTTTAGGAGTTAGGGACTCGCAAGTCTGGGGATCCTTGTCGTGGATTGCGAGCTTGCGTCCTTTTGGCCAAAATGATTACCAATACCCCAGGTATTTTTCATTATTATGTATATTCGCTTCTCTTGGACACAGCCGGGTCTTTGATGCTGGGAGAGCATGGTGTGTTGTTGTTTGGCATAGCAAGCAGGGTAGCCCGCTCTATGAATTATCAAGGCGTCACAAATAGGCTTTTACCTGGCTATACACGTTGTGCCTCATGACGTACACACTATCCCTCCATGTTTCACTCACTTGCACCCCATTATCCATTTATTTCTATTGAGGCACTTCATTTATTACTGCCCCCTATATTTCACTTATAGTATTACACTTGCACACACACTATTCATTTATTATTTCTTACTACACATCCCATGCACCACACACCACTCCCCTCAAGACTAGTGGGAGTGGCTATTATTATTTAAAGCACCTGCTCGCCCTTTCATCAGCATTTCTGGCCTGGCTGTGTCCATTTGTAAGTATGGCCTTTGTCGGTGTTTTTGTATATGTCCCTGTGTTTTTATCGGTTCTGTTTGTGCATCAGGAACGTTCTGTTCCAGTTTAGGAGTTAGGGACTCGCAAGTCTGGGGATCCTTGTCGTGGATTGCGAGCTTGCGTCCTTTTGGCCAAAATGATTACCAATACCCCAGGTATTTTTCATTATTATGTATATTCGCTTCTCTTGGACACAGCCGGGTCTTTGATGCTGGGAGAGCATGGTGTGTTGTTGTTGTTTGGCATAGCAAGCAGGGTAGCCCGCTCTATGAATTATCAAGGCGTCACAAATAGGCTTTTACCTGGCTATACACGTTGTGCCTCATGACGTACACACTATCCCTCCATGTTTCACTCACTTGCACCCCATTATCCATTTATTTCTATTGAGGCACTTCATTTATTACTGCCCCCTATATTTCACTTATAGTATTACACTTGCACACACACTATTCATTTATTATTTCTTACTACACATCCCATGCACCACACACCACTCCCCTCAAGACTAGTGGGAGTGGCTATTATTATTTAAAGCACCTGCTCGCCCTTTCATCAGCATTTCTGGCCTGGCTGTGTCCATTTGTAAGTATGGCCTTTGTCGGTGTTTTTGTATATGTCCCTGTGTTTTTATCGGTTCTGTTTGTGCATCAGGAACGTTCTGTTCCAGTTTAGGAGTTAGGGACTCGCAAGTCTGGGGATCCTTGTCGTGGATTGCGAGCTTGCGTCCTTTTGGCCAAAATGATTACCAATACCCCAGGTATTTTTCATTATTATGTATATTCGCTTCTCTTGGACACAGCCGGGTCTTTGATGCTGGGAGAGCATGGTGTGTTGTTGTTTGGCATAGCAAGCAGGGTAGCCCGCTCTATGAATTATCAAGGCGTCACAAATAGGCTTTTACCTGGCTATACACGTTGTGCCTCATGACGTACACACTATCCCTCCATGTTTCACTCACTTGCACCCCATTATCCATTTATTTCTATTGAGGCACTTCATTTATTACTGCCCCCTATATTTCACTTATAGTATTACACTTGCACACACACTATTCATTTATTATTTCTTACTACACATCCCATGCACCACACACCACTCCCCTCAAGACTAGTGGGAGTGGCTATTATTATTTAAAGCACCTGCTCGCCCTTTCATCAGCATTTCTGGCCTGGCTGTGTCCATTTGTAAGTATGGCCTTTGTCGGTGTTTTTGTATATGTCCCTGTGTTTTTATCGGTTCTGTTTGTGCATCAGGAACGTTCTGTTCCAGTTTAGGAGTTAGGGACTCGCAAGTCTGGGGATCCTTGTCGTGGATTGCGAGCTTGCGTCCTTTTGGCCAAAATGATTACCAATACCCCAGGTATTTTTCATTATTATGTATATTCGCTTCTCTTGGACACAGCCGGGTCTTTGATGCTGGGAGAGCATGGTGTGTTGTTGTTGTTTGGCATAGCAAGCAGGGTAGCCCGCTCTATGAATTATCAAGGCGTCACAAATAGGCTTTTACCTGGCTATACACGTTGTGCCTCATGACGTACACACTATCCCTCCATGTTTCACTCACTTGCACCCCATTATCCATTTATTTCTATTGAGGCACTTCATTTATTACTGCCCCCTATATTTCACTTATAGTATTACACTTGCACACACACTATTCATTTATTATTTCTTACTACACATCCCATGCACCACACACCACTCCCCTCAAGACTAGTGGGAGTGGCTATTATTATTTAAAGCACCTGCTCGCCCTTTCATCAGCATTTCTGGCCTGGCTGTGTCCATTTGTAAGTATGGCCTTTGTCGGTGTTTTTGTATATGTCCCTGTGTTTTTATCGGTTCTGTTTGTGCATCAGGAACGTTCTGTTCCAGTTTAGGAGTTAGGGACTCGCAAGTCTGGGGATCCTTGTCGTGGATTGCGAGCTTGCGTCCTTTTGGCCAAAATGATTACCAATACCCCAGGTATTTTTCATTATTATGTATATTCGCTTCTCTTGGACACAGCCGGGTCTTTGATGCTGGGAGAGCATGGTGTGTTGTTGTTTGGCATAGCAAGCAGGGTAGCCCGCTCTATGAATTATCAAGGCGTCACAAATAGGCTTTTACCTGGCTATACACGTTGTGCCTCATGACGTACACACTATCCCTCCATGTTTCACTCACTTGCACCCCATTATCCATTTATTTCTATTGAGGCACTTCATTTATTACTGCCCCCTATATTTCACTTATAGTATTACACTTGCACACACACTATTCATTTATTATTTCTTACTACACATCCCATGCACCACACACCACTCCCCTCAAGACTAGTGGGAGTGGCTATTATTATTTAAAGCACCTGCTCGCCCTTTCATCAGCATTTCTGGCCTGGCTGTGTCCATTTGTAAGTATGGCCTTTGTCGGTGTTTTTGTATATGTCCCTGTGTTTTTATCGGTTCTGTTTGTGCATCAGGAACGTTCTGTTCCAGTTTAGGAGTTAGGGACTCGCAAGTCTGGGGATCCTTGTCGTGGATTGCGAGCTTGCGTCCTTTTGGCCAAAATGATTACCAATACCCCAGGTATTTTTCATTATTATGTATATTCGCTTCTCTTGGACACAGCCGGGTCTTTGATGCTGGGAGAGCATGGTGTGTTGTTGTTTGGCATAGCAAGCAGGGTAGCCCGCTCTATGAATTATCAAGGCGTCACAAATAGGCTTTTACCTGGCTATACACGTTGTGCCTCATGACGTACACACTATCCCTCCATGTTTCACTCACTTACACCCCATTATCCATTTATTTCTATTGAGGCACTTCATTTATTACTGCCCCCTATATTTCACTTATAGTATTACACTTGCACACACACTATTCATTTATTATTTCTTACTACACATCCCATGCACCACACACCACTCCCCTCAAGACTAGTGGGAGTGGCTATTATTATTTAAAGCACCTGCTCGCCCTTTCATCAGCATTTCTGGCCTGGCTGTGTCCATTTGTAAGTATGGCCTTTGTCGGTGTTTTTGTATATGTCCCTGTGTTTTTATCGGTTCTGTTTGTGCATCAGGAACGTTCTGTTCCAGTTTAGGAGTTAGGGACTCGCAAGTCTGGGGATCCTTGTCGTGGATTGCGAGCTTGCGTCCTTTTGGCCAAAATGATTACCAATACCCCAGGTATTTTTCATTATTATGTATATTCGCTTCTCTTGGACACAGCCGGGTCTTTGATGCTGGGAGAGCATGGTGTGTTGTTGTTTGGCATAGCAAGCAGGGTAGCCCGCTCTATGAATTATCAAGGCGTCACAAATAGGCTTTTACCTGGCTATACACGTTGTGCCTCATGACGTACACACTATCCCTCCATGTTTCACTCACTTGCACCCCATTATCCATTTATTTCTATTGAGGCACTTCATTTATTACTGCCCCCTATATTTCACTTATAGTATTACACTTGCACACACACTATTCATTTATTATTTCTTACTACACATCCCATGCACCACACACCACTCCCCTCAAGACTAGTGGGAGTGGCTATTATTATTTAAAGCACCTGCTCGCCCTTTCATCAGCATTTCTGGCCTGGCTGTGTCCATTTGTAAGTATGGCCTTTGTCAGTGTTTTTGTATATGTCCCTGTGTTTTTATCGGTTCTGTTTGTGCATCAGGAACGTTCTGTTCCAGTTTAGGAGTTAGGGACTCGCAAGTCTGGGGATCCTTGTCGTGGATTGCGAGCTTGCGTCCTTTTGGCCAAAATGATTACCAATACCCCAGGTATTTTTCATTATTATGTATATTCGCTTCTCTTGGACACAGCCGGGTCTTTGATGCTGGGAGAGCATGGTGTGTTGTTGTTTGGCATAGCAAGCAGGGTAGCCCGCTCTATGAATTATCAAGGCGTCACAAATAGGCTTTTACCTGGCTATACACGTTGTGCCTCATGACGTACACACTATCCCTCCATGTTTCACTCACTTGCACCCCATTATCCATTTATTTCTATTGAGGCACTTCATTTATTACTGCCCCCTATATTTCACTTATAGTATTACACTTGCACACACACTATTCATTTATTATTTCTTACTACACATCCCATGCACCACACACCACTCCCCTCAAGACTAGTGGGAGTGGCTATTATTATTTAAAGCACCTGCTCGCCCTTTCATCAGCATTTCTGGCCTGGCTGTGTCCATTTGTAAGTATGGCCTTTGTCGGTGTTTTTGTATATGTCCCTGTGTTTTTATCGGTTCTGTTTGTGCATCAGGAACGTTCTGTTCCAGTTTAGGAGTTAGGGACTCGCAAGTCTGGGGATCCTTGTCGTGGATTGCGAGCTTGCGTCCTTTTGGCCAAAATGATTACCAATACCCCAGGTATTTTTCATTATTATGTATATTCGCTTCTCTTGGACACAGCCGGGTCTTTGATGCTGGGAGAGCATGGTGTGTTGTTGTTTGGCATAGCAAGCAGGGTAGCCCGCTCTATGAATTATCAAGGCGTCACAAATAGGCTTTTACCTGGCTATACACGTTGTGCCTCATGACGTACACACTATCCCTCCATGTTTCACTCACTTGCACCCCATTATCCATTTATTTCTATTGAGGCACTTCATTTATTACTGCCCCCTATATTTCACTTATAGTATTACACTTGCACACACACTATTCATTTATTATTTCTTACTACACATCCCATGCACCACACACCACTCCCCTCAAGACTAGTGGGAGTGGCTATTATTATTTAAAGCACCTGCTCGCCCTTTCATCAGCATTTCTGGCCTGGCTGTGTCCATTTGTAAGTATGGCCTTTGTCGGTGTTTTTGTATATGTCCCTGTGTTTTTATCGGTTCTGTTTGTGCATCAGGAACGTTCTGTTCCAGTTTAGGAGTTAGGGACTCGCAAGTCTGGGGATCCTTGTCGTGGATTGCGAGCTTGCGTCCTTTTGGCCAAAATGATTACCAATACCCCAGGTATTTTTCATTATTATGTATATTCGCTTCTCTTGGACACAGCCGGGTCTTTGATGCTGGGAGAGCATGGTGTGTTGTTGTTTGGCATAGCAAGCAGGGTAGCCCGCTCTATGAATTATCAAGGCGTCACAAATAGGCTTTTACCTGGCTATACACGTTGTGCCTCATGACGTACACACTATCCCTCCATGTTTCACTCACTTGCACCCCATTATCCATTTATTTCTATTGAGGCACTTCATTTATTACTGCCCCCTATATTTCACTTATAGTATTACACTTGCACACACACTATTCATTTATTATTTCTTACTACACATCCCATGCACCACACACCACTCCCCTCAAGACTAGTGGGAGTGGCTATTATTATTTAAAGCACCTGCTCGCCCTTTCATCAGCATTTCTGGCCTGGCTGTGTCCATTTGTAAGTATGGCCTTTGTCAGTGTTTTTGTATATGTCCCTGTGTTTTTATCGGTTCTGTTTGTGCATCAGGAACGTTCTGTTCCAGTTTAGGAGTTAGGGACTCGCAAGTCTGGGGATCCTTGTCGTGGATTGCGAGCTTGCGTCCTTTTGGCCAAAATGATTACCAATACCCCAGGTATTTTTCATTATTATGTATATTCGCTTCTCTTGGACACAGCCGGGTCTTTGATGCTGGGAGAGCATGGTGTGTTGTTGTTTGGCATAGCAAGCAGGGTAGCCCGCTCTATGAATTATCAAGGCGTCACAAATAGGCTTTTACCTGGCTATACACGTTGTGCCTCATGACGTACACACTATCCCTCCATGTTTCACTCACTTGCACCCCATTATCCATTTATTTCTATTGAGGCACTTCATTTATTACTGCCCCCTATATTTCACTTATAGTATTACACTTGCACACACACTATTCATTTATTATTTCTTACTACACATCCCATGCACCACACACCACTCCCCTCAAGACTAGTGGGAGTGGCTATTATTATTTAAAGCACCTGCTCGCCCTTTCATCAGCATTTCTGGCCTGGCTGTGTCCATTTGTAAGTATGGCCTTTGTCGGTGTTTTTGTATATGTCCCTGTGTTTTTATCGGTTCTGTTTGTGCATCAGGAACGTTCTGTTCCAGTTTAGGAGTTAGGGACTCGCAAGTCTGGGGATCCTTGTCGTGGATTGCGAGCTTGCGTCCTTTTGGCCAAAATGATTACCAATACCCCAGGTATTTTTCATTATTATGTATATTCGCTTCTCTTGGACACAGCCGGGTCTTTGATGCTGGGAGAGCATGGTGTGTTGTTGTTTGGCATAGCAAGCAGGGTAGCCCGCTCTATGAATTATCAAGGCGTCACAAATAGGCTTTTACCTGGCTATACACGTTGTGCCTCATGACGTACACACTATCCCTCCATGTTTCACTCACTTGCACCCCATTATCCATTTATTTCTATTGAGGCACTTCATTTATTACTGCCCCCTATATTTCACTTATAGTATTACACTTGCACACACACTATTCATTTATTATTTCTTACTACACATCCCATGCACCACACACCACTCCCCTCAAGACTAGTGGGAGTGGCTATTATTATTTAAAGCACCTGCTCGCCCTTTCATCAGCATTTCTGGCCTGGCTGTGTCCATTTGTAAGTATGGCCTTTGTCGGTGTTTTTTCACACTAGGGCCACATGTGGAACACTTATGAAAACTGCAGAATCTAGGTAATATAGATTTTTAGTTGTATTATTCTGATAAAACCTAATGGATTACAAATTAATTTCTGCAAAAAAAAAAAAAGGGGAAATTTGTAAATTTCACCTCTACTTTGCTTTAATTCCTGTAAAATGCCTAAAGGGTTAAGGAACTTTCTAAATGCTGTTTTGAATACTTTGTGGGGTGTGGATTTTAAAATGGGGTGATTTATGGGTGTTTGTAAAGTATGGGCCCTCAAAGCCACTTCAGAATTGAACTGGTTCCTGAAAAAATGGCCTTTTAAAAATTTATTGAAAATGTGACAAATTGCTGCTAAAGTTCTAAGCCTTGTAACGTCCTAGAAAAATGAAAATATGTTCAAAACATGATGCCAATCTAAAGTAGACATTTGGGGGATGTTAACTAGTAACTATTTTGTGTGGTATAACGATCTGTCTTACAAGCAGACACATTTAAATAGAGAAAAATGCTAATTTTTTAAATTTTTTGCTACATTTTGGTGTTTCTCCCAATTTAATACTAACTGTAACAACCACATTTTACCACTAATATAAAGTCCAATGTGTCACGAGAAAACAACCTCAGAGAATCGCTTTGATAGGTAAAAGCATTCCAATGTTATTACCACATTGTCACAATCTGTGGGTATGTGGACCTACTAGGCCGTACTGCCATAGCGGGGTAGCAGCTGGACAAACAGCAGTGTACCAAGTCAATATAAAGTCCCAGCACAAGGGTACCTGTAATAGTCCAGACAGTAGCAACACCTGGGATCTTGGCGGCAGGTGATGCAAAACGTGACACCAGACTTGTTGTAAGACAGCAGGCATAGTAGATGGCACAACACGACTCCAACACTAGAGATGGCACAAAAACAAATACAGCACGGGATACAGGGTACAGGTAGCAGGGGACGGGAACACAGGGAACAGGATACGACTAAGGGACCATTTGCAAAAATAACAGAGGAATACAAACAACGCTCAGGCAAGGAGTGAAAGGGCAGGGCTCCGTTTATAGTCCAGGGTGATCTGGGAGTAATTAGTTCATTCTCAACAGGTGTGCACGCTGGCCCTTTAAGGCCGGGAATGAGCTTGCACGCGCTCCCTAGTGGTCACTGCAGGTCAGGACGGCCACATGTGCTGGCATCTCCGGGGAGGAAGATGACGGCGGGATGAGAGGGGTCTGTGGTCTGCGACACACATAAAGTGACACGTCAGATTTTAAAAAATAAGCCCTGTCATAATGGTCAAAACTGGCCACAGCGGGAAGGGGTTAAGGGGTTAAGTGTGGACACATCTGTTTTTTTTATTACTTTTGGGAACTTTTAAATATATTGTCTTTTATTGTGTTTATTTAAAATAATTTATTTTACATTTTGTTCAATTATTTTTTTTATAATTATTAACTAATATACCTGACTTTTACTGCAATGTAATGTTGTTGTGTTTGCCATTACATTACTTTCTGCCCATAAACAATGGACTGGCAACCTGGAAACCAGGTCCGCAATGAACAGGCATACATAGGTACAAACCTGAAGCCCTCTCTGGTTTACACGACAGGGATCAAAGCTATCTCTGATCCTGGCCATTGCCCCCCGAAGAAGGACTCTCAATCACTAGAGGAGAGAAGTTATGTTTTGCATAAAATCACATTGCAATGTGTAAGAGCCCTTAGTGGTTTGATACGCATAATCATAATTGTCAGAGTCTCTAATTTGAACTAAAAACACATCTCAATTACTCCTTAGGTAGCTGTAGATACAGTAAACTGTATGTTAGATAAAGTGCATACAAAAATATTGGGTGTAGCCCGCAGATTGTTGGTCTTTTCTTCCTCCCAGCATAATTTCTGTAGATGTATATTTTCACTCTATAATCTGTGCGGACTCTGAGTAGCCAAGCTCTTCGAATGTGGAGTTGGAAAGCTGTGCTGTGTATTCTGACTAATCACATGTCTCCTCTGTTGCCCAGCTTTGTTTTCACACAGACAGGGTCCCTTAGGCCTTAGTCACACGACAGGGTCCCGACAGGGTCCGAGTCTCGGCCGATAAAATCGGCCATTTTGGGCAGTTTTTCCCGGCCGGTTTGTATCCGTTTTGCATCCGTTCCGATTCCGTTACGGGACGGGCATATCTGGATAGTGACATCAGGGACAACTCCTGAAGTGGAATCCCCATGTGGCTGGTGATTCCACTTCAGGAAAAGCCCCTGTCGTCTGTGTCCATTTATGGACACTGAACGTTTTACTGGCTTCACCTGGTGTGGAATCCCCGGTCACAGAGTGGTCGGGGATTCCGCTACAGGAGTTGACCCTGATGTCATATGGACAGAGGCATCAAGCGCTCTGTCCAGGAGCGGAATCCCCGAACACACGGGGATTCCGCTCCTTCAGGGAGCTAAAGTGGGGCTAGCACATAGCAGAGCAGGGAAATACCTTCCTTCTCGGCTATAGTGGCATCTCTACAGCAGTAGCAGCTGAAGCAGCTGCTAGTGGTGCCATCGGCCATGGGAGGTGTCCGCTATGGCTGCTATAGCGGTAGCAATGCCTGAAGAAGCGCCCGGGCGGAAACGCGGCTGCTGATTCGCTGGGCCAGGGCTCTTTATAAAACAAGCAGGGGAAGGGAGCCAGCGCAGCGCCAACCTTCCACCTGCTGTATACCCCGGTCCTGCCACACAGTACCCCTGTATTAGGGCACCCCCACATTCTAGAAACTAACCTGCAGCATACAGCCCTTTCTTTCGAATGGCATAAACTCCTCCTCCTCACATGCACTCTGCGCTGTGAGGAGGAGACAGTGATCGATGGTAGACACGGTCATCACTCAGGACACATTCCAGTGATGGCCGTGTATTACCCGGCCCCATAGACTTTCGAATGAATGGCCGATAATAGGGCATGTCCCATTTTTTGATGGCCGGGTTTCCCGGCCCGTCAAAAAAATTGGTCGTGTGAATAGCCCCATTAGGGGTATATTATTCCTACTGCGGCCGTGTGAGGGCCGTTTTATGAATGGCCGTCACCCGGCTGGGAAACCCTGTCGTGTGAATAAGGGCTAGAAGGATGAGATACTGCAGCTGCATCTCCCTAATCTGCACACCTCACTTCTATTTACTGTTTTGCACTAGATGATTTTTTTTCAGGCACAAAAGAGTTTTGTGAATATTTACAGAGAGCCTTCAGCAGGAGAAGTACAAATACTGACTGCTGAAAGATGGGGAATGTGTCACTTCACCCCACTAACAAATATTACAATTTAACATTAAACATCATCTGGAGGGGAAAGCAAATGTGTTCTCATATTACCTTCTTTAATGATGGGGAGTGCCATTAAAAATCTTCTAATAATATAACTTCTATTATACTGCCCACTATGTAGAAAAATGTAACTACTATATTACTGCTCCTATATACAAGAATATAACTACTATAATACTGCCTCCTATATACAAGAATATAACTACTATAATACTGCCCCTATATACAAGAATATAACTACTATAATACTGCCCCATATATACAAGGATATAACTACTATAATGATCTTTTTTTATTTGAAAACTTGCAACAAAATATTACAATGTATTTACAAGACAGTCATGACAAATATAGAACAAACCTTGTCTCTTAATAACATCACAAATATTAAACAATGCATGATATATTAATATTCCTCCAGTATAAATTCAAATTATTTTTCATATCTTTCCTATACACAGTCTTAAGACTTTCCAAGATATTATGCCTGACAGTATTACAGGAGAGTTCTTCTTTATTGATGACCAGGCTGCATCGCGCACACCACAGATGATACACGGTCACCACATTTATGACATATAATGAACTTCTATCATATACACTAAGTTCAGGCTGGAAGTCTCCATACAGCAGCTGAGAGTATGGCTGTCCCACTAGATGTGGTAACTGCAGGGACAGGGACACAGCTTCCCATAATTGTATACTGAAAGGACACTCTAGCAGTAGATGTTCCATGGTCTCTAGTATCTGGGGACACTCTTCTCTAGGACAGAATCTGTCCAACACGAATCTACACTTAAGGTTGGCTCTAACATACATTTTGCCATGGAATCCCAACCATGCCACGTCCCTCATGTGCGGAGGAACTCTAGAGTCATCCAGGGTTTTTGCAGCCTGTCTTATATCAAGGCTCGGGGCTTCCCTCAATTGTATATGGACAGTGAACTGACATCTAAGGAGCTTCTTGTACAAATCCTTCCTATGGAGTAACTTGACATCGTCATACAATATCTTCCATTTAACGATCTTCTTGATTATATTGACTCCATACCAAGACACGTTATTCTTAATTCGCCCTGAGATCCTCTTTATGGGGTCACCTATTGACCACACAGACACAAACTGCTGGATCTGACTCTTAAACAAACAGCCCCATGGCTTCACCTCAGCATTCTTACAAAATAAAAAATTCTTCATCAGAAACATAAGACTAAAGAAGAGCTCCGGGCAGGGCATGGAGAGACCACCTTCCTTATGAGGGAGATAGACAATGTTCCTCCTGACTACATTTACCCTGTTACCCCACAAGAAGCGGAAGAAAATATTTGTCAGTCTGGGGAGTAAAGTATCCAGTACTGGAAACACCACACTGATATATAGAAAGAGCGGGAGGAGGAAGCTCTTAAACAGGCGGATTTTCTCCTGATACGTCAGCCGCCAATGCCTCCAGCTCAGCACCTTCTGCTCACACAGCGCTAACTTCTCCTCCCAGTTCACCTTCCCTTCATCAACAGCTCCAAACACAACCCCCAAAATCTTTATCTTCTCCTGAACTGTTCTGAAGGGCACCGAGAAGACATCGCTGTCACTTCCCAACCACAAGGCCTCGCTCTTCTCCATATTCACAGCAGAATTAGACACCTGGGAGAACCTGGCTATCTCTTGCTGTAGAGCTGCACAGTCACCAGCAGAAGACAACATGACCGTCACATCATCCGCATAGGGATGATGAGATCATCCGCCACCTCACTCAGCCTGTAATACAAGATCTTTGCCAGGATTTTATAATCCGTGTTCAGCAGGGACAATGGACGCCAATTTTTAAAATCTTTCAGATTTCCCTTCTTTGCTAGGAGAACTAGAACAGATTTATACTGTGATTGTAAAAGTTTCCCAGCAGAGAGGCAATCATTATATACCTGCACCAGGTCAGGGGCCAATAAATCCCTGAACTCCTTATAAAACTCGCTGGTCAGGCCGTCCAGACCAGGACTCTTCTTGGTTTTTAAGGAGTCAATGCTCCTCTTTACCTCCTCCTCAGATATAGGGTCAGCCATACTATCTGCCTGCGCTGGATCTAATTTTGGCAGGGTCACACTCTTCAGATAGGCTTTTATGTCGTCATCTCTAATCTGACTCCCTTCAAACAGTTTTCCATAATAATTTCCAATGATTTTATTAAGTTTTTTCTGTTCTGATTGCTCCATCCCGTTCTCATCTAATAGACTCACCAGAAGTTTCTTACTAACCCGGTTCTTACAGGCAATAAAGGGATCTGGGGTATGAACCCCCCAACTATCAAACTGGCCTTCTGCCTTCAGGGACTTGAGGCGATCATACTGCAGCTGTCTCATCTTCTGCTTTATCTGGCGGACGCTGTCGCCGTCTACCTGCTCTCCACTATTCATCTTACTATATAGACGGCTCAGTAGCAGTCTCAGGGCAGAATACCTCATATACTCCATATTACTCCGTCTCTTTGCAGCTCTTATAATAAACTGCTTGATGTCTCTTTTCATGTCCTCCCACCACTCCGCTGTATCATCGCACATACACTGGGTAGTTCTCCGGTCATTATAAAATGCGATAAAGGACTCTTTAAACTGTGGATCCTGGAGCGCAGAGCTATTTACCTTCCAGTAGCCCTTACCATAGACCACAACATCGTCCAGATCCAGCGTTACACTCACCATACAATGGTCAGAGAACTCTATAGGACTTATCCTATACTGAGAACACTTCAATTCTTTCTTATTGTACACACGGTCTATTCTGCTTGCATGACCTCCCTTATGATAAGTGTAAGCTTTACGACTACAATGTAGACCATAGGGGTCCACTAAATGAGCCTGCTGGACTAGACTATTGAGAAAATTTTCATCATATCTCAATCTTTTGTGACTACTGGAACGATCCACATTACTGGAGACGCTATTGAAGTCACCACTCAAAATAAAGACGTTAGAAGTAAAACAATAGGGCTTAATATTTTGGAATAATTCCCTCCTCTCTTTCCTGGTTTGCTGGGCATAGATATTAATGACTCTATAATGTACAGTGTCCAGGGTAAAGTCCAGCATCAGGCAGCGGCCGGAGCAGATCTCCAGGACTTTCTCCACTTGTACGTCCATATTATTAAATAGAATTCCTACGCCATCATTTCGTTCCAGTCCAAAGGACCAGAATGATGGTCCGTGTCTCCAGTCTCTCTTGGCTGCATACACCTGAGCATTGCTCTTCAGATAAGTCTCTTGTATAAAGATGATGTCAGATTTGTCGTCAGACAGACGCTGGAATATCGCCTGCCACCTGCTCCTATTCTTCACACTGTTCACATTGATGGAGGTGATTTTCAGCATCATCCTGGTTACAGATCTTTCCTACTTTTTTTCCTTCTTCCACTGCTATGTCCCGTTACACCCCATCTTTTGGTGGACATTGGGGGGTCAGAGTCTTCATCCTGAGGTTCGTCGTCTGGGTTGCATGAGGAGACTTGCTCCATCTCTGCTTCTTCTTCCTGGTCATCTTCTCCCAGCGCACAGTAACGTCCCCCCGTTATCGCCAGCACTGGAGACTCCGGTGATTTCTTTGCAGCAGTGATTTTTTTCCTAGAAGAATCATCTGTTTTACTTCTCCTTTTAACCGTCTGAAATCCCTCCTCATCCATACTAGTCGCTGCGGCTGGATCAGCTGGTTCTTTACTGGTCGCTGCGGCTAGATCAGCTGGTTTTTACTGGTCGCTGCGGCTGGATCAGCTGGTTCCTTACTCGTCGCTGCGGCTGGATCAGCTGGTTGCTTACAGGTGTTGGGCAGATTTTTAGATGTTTTGGTGACAGAGTGACTGGATATTTTACTTTTAGCATGACCTCTATTTTCAGTGGCTGGTGACACTTGTGCAGCATCCACAGATGGGACATTTGTCTCTGGAGCAGGGTCTCTGGTACTTCGGCTCACATCCTCGCTGGGGCTTCCAGGTTCTGGGGTTGTATCTACACATATGGAGACATCCTCCTGCTCTTCCTCCATGGCTTCTTTAATGGTCTCCTCTTTATTATGTTCTGCATGTGGACACTCCCGGAATGTATGTCCAGGTCCTAAGCACAGGTTACAGATGACAGGTCCTGTACACTCGTCCTTCACATGCCCAAACTGACCACATAGTGAGCACTTAATACGGGAACAGTTGAACGCCAGGTGCCTGCCCCCACATCTATGGCACCGTCGCGGTTGACCAGGGTAGTAACATATGCCTCTCTCCGAGCCCAGGTAGAAGGAGTGCGGCAGATGTCTGGTCACTCCATTCTCCTGAACCAGCTGGATCTTGACAGAATATCCTCCATTCCAGATCTCCTCCTCATCATAGATCTTTGTTGGCAGTCTCTTCACCTCACAATATCTGCTCAACCAGTGCTGCAAATCTGCCAGAGCCACCACCTCAGACTGGAACAGGACGGTGGCGGTGACTACCTGGGGTTTAGTCAGCTGGATGACATGTAGATGCTCCCACATTGCGTGCTCCTTTGTATCGTTATAAATACTCCAGAACAAGTCTAGACTATATTGCAGCTTGAAACTGATGTCATAATTCCTGCTGGAGGGAACGTGGATCAGAGCGAACACCTCAGAAGCTTTAAACTTCATAAACTCCTTCAACAAAACTTTCCCAATGTAGAGTCTGGAGGGGAGGTTTTCCTCTGGTCCCTGAGTACCTGATTCTGACCGCGTTCCTCCTCTGAGGCGTGGGGTTAGTCGGTCTTGTGACGCTGGAGAACAGTCTCCTGTACTGAGGTCTGTCAGCAGGTGGGTCAGGACTGGACCTCTCCTCAGCTGATTGTACTGCAGATCCTCCTGTGTCTGCTCCTGATCGCTGTGTAACCTGCACTCCATTCACTGACACTGCGGGCGGCTGAACCTCCAGAACAGGGTCTGCAATGTCCGCCTCAGCCTGTGCCGCTGGTTCATCAAATATCAGACTGTCAATCACCGCGCTGAGCGAGGTCTCACTTACAATGTCAGTATATGTGGCACTTTCTTGCTCACTCCCAGGAGTGCCACTCGCATTTACTTCATCAGTACTGCACATAGAGTCTACTGCAGTTAACCCCTCGTCAGCTGGCACACATTTCTCTGCAGCTTTAGCAGCATTTTTGTTCACTGATTGCACAGACCCCACACATGATGAGAGATGTGATCCTCCAACCACTGCACACTCATATCTTCCAGGGTTTCCCTGCTCCACAATATTATACACAGTCTTATAGTCAGTGTCTTTTTTTGAAATGATATTTTTTCTCTTCACAGTTTGGGCTCTGGTCTCCCTTTTGTTCTCCATTGCCCAGTTCTTTATTTTGGGTACTGTGCATGATTCTTTCTGCAATCTCTCCTTCAATATAACCAACTCACGTGTGTAATCATTCAGACACTCACATTTCATCAGCTTTGCCTTTGGATCAGTCTCTTGGTTAATTTTGTTTCTTAATTTGCAAACTTGCATTTCCATTTTAAAGATATTTTTCTTTGTTATTTCTGTGCACAATTCACCAACATCATGAGATTCAGTTGACTCACCAGCCACCATTTCCAGATCATCACCTCCACCATCTCCATGCTGCAGGCCAAACTCCAGACTCTGGGCTTTGCCAGGATCATCAGCCCAGGACCCCTCCCCTCCACCTGGGTCAGAAGCCATGCATAGTCCTAACAGGAAGATCACAAGCACACGTCTATCCTCTCCTATGTACAAGAATATTACTACTATAATACTGCCCCTATGTACAAGAATATAACTACTATAATACTGCTCCCTATATACAAGAATAGAACTACTATAATACTGCCCCTATATACAAGAATAGAACTACTATAATACTGCCCCTATATACAAGAATATAACTACTATAATACTGCCCCTATATACAAGAATATAACTACTATAATACTGCTCCTATATACAAGAATATAACTACTATAATACTGCTCCTATATATAAGAATATAACTACTATAATACTGCCCACTATGTACAAGAATATAACTACTATAATACTGCCTCCTATATACAAGAATATAACTACTATAATACTGCCCCTATGTACAAGAATATAACTACTATAATACTGCCCCTATGTATAAGAATATAACTACTATAATACTGCTCCTATATACAAGAATATAACTACTATAATACTGCCCCCTATATACAAGAATATAACTACTATAATACTGCTCCTATATACAGGAATATAACTACTATAATATTGCCCCCAATATACAAGAATATAACTACTATAATACTGCTCCTATATACAAGACTATAACTACTATAATACTGCTCCTATATACAAGAATATAACTACTATAATACTGCTGTCACGGGCACAGGGTATGTGGACCCACTAGGCTGCTCCGCCGTAGCGGGGAGGCAGCTGACCAGGTCACAGTCTATGCGGAAGTAAATGGCAGACAGTAATGCTTGGGTACCTGAAATAGTCCGGGCTGTGGCTGTGGCTTCAGCACGGATGGAGGCAGGTGCGGCAAGTGGCGCCAGATGTGGCGGGCAGTATCCGATGAAGCGGTAGACACTTGACGTGGCAGATGACACTTGGCGTGGCAGAAGACACTTGGCGTGGCAGATGACACTAGATGTGGCAGATGGCACTTGAAGTGGCAGATGGCACTTGATGTGGCAGATGGCACTAGACGTGGCAGATGGCACTTGACGTGGCAGATGGCACTTGACGTGGCAGTTGGCTCTTGACGCTAATAGGCACAGGAACAATACGGAATACAGGAACGGTAACAGGGCACGGGTAACAGTTGGAGCGGGAGACAATAAGGAACTATTTGCGAGACAGACTGGGAAAGACTAACAACGCTCAGGCATCGAACTAGGGGGCTGGACCCCTCTTATAGTCCAGGGTACTCACGGGTCAAAGGTCGTTCAAGATGTCCGGTGCGCGCGCTGCCCCTTTAGGAGCGGGGACGAGCGTGCGCGCACACCCTGCGGGCTCCGGCGGAGGTGAGTGGATGCAAGCGCTGGCGTCTCCTAAGGAGGAGGCTGGGTTCAGCGCTTGCCGACTCGTGGCTGCAGCTGTCAGCGGGAGGCTGGAGCTGACAGTCCGCAACCACGGACATTACAGTATCCCCCCTCTTACGCCCCCTCTTCTTGGGACCGGAGCGAGAGAGAAACTTCTTTAGAAGAGTAGGGGCATTGAGGTTCTCTTCTGGTTCCCAGGACCTCTCTTAGTCGCAGGAGAACTTGACGAACATGCCTCCGATGGGTCATCAGATCTGGGGAGAAAATTAGAATATCATCGAGATAAACTACAACACACGTATAGAGGAGATCTCTGAAGATATCATTAACGAACTCCTGAAATACTGCGGGAGTGTTACACAGTCCGAAGGGCATCACTAGGTATTCGTAGTGCCCATCGCGGGTGTTAAATGCCGTCTTCCATTCGTCACCCCGGCGATTAGATTATAGGCCCCCCGCAGATCTAGCTTGGAAAAAATTTTGGCTCCTCGTATGCGATCAAACAGCTCGGAAATAAGTGGCAACGGGTACTTGTTCTTGACCGTGATCTGATTGAGACCACGGTAGTCAATGCAGGGTCGGAGAGATCCATCACTCTTTTTAACGAAGAAGAAGCCTGCCCCGGACGGGGAGGAGGATTTTCGAATAAAACCCCTCTCCAAGTTCTCCTTCATATAGGCAGACATCGATAAAGTCTCTGGCAAGAAGAGAGAGGATATACTCGTCCACGGGGAAGAGAAGCATTGGGAACCAGTTCAATGGGACAGTCATAATTCCGATGTGGAGGCAACGTCTCAGCCTCTCGTTTACAAAAGACATCCGCAAAACTGGCATACTGAGAAGGTAGATCGGAGAGTGACTGAGGCAGAGGGAGCACAACAGGACGGACTTGTGACAGGCAATGGCTATGGCATCTGGGACCCCATTGAAGAACCTCTCCAGAGCTCCAGTCGAGTGTCGGGGCGTGTAGACGGAGCCATGGCAGACCCAGCAGGATAGGATTGATAGCCTTGGGTAGTACCAGGAAGGTGATCTGTTCTGAGTGAAGAGCTCCGACCCATATTGTCAACGGCTCAGTGATGAGCATGATTGGATCAGGCAACGGTAGACCATTCACAGAGGCAACTGCCAGGGGT